>NC_068362.1:95008845-95053845 GCF_020536995.1 Dreissena polymorpha
TGTAAGTCACTAGCACTACTCTAAAACAACTTAAAAAGAAAGAAATTTTGCTGTTTTGGCATTGATAGAAAAAAAGGCATTTTTGAACTTTTTTTTATTTGCATGCCTGACATGGTCATTATACATTAATAATGTGTGTAGTAACTAGCACAAGTCTTGAAGAACCTGAAAAGAAAGAAATTTTGCTGTTTTGGCATTGATAGAAAAAAAGGCATTTTTGAACTTTTTTTTATTTGCATGCCTGACATGGTCATTATACATTAATAATGTGTGTAGTAACTAGCACAAGTCTTGAAGAACCTGAAAAGAAAGAAATTTTGCTACTTTGGCATTGATAGAAAAAAAAGTCATTTTTGAACTTTTTTTATTTGCTTGGTCATTAGGCCACAACAAATTGATGATTTGTTCTACGGACTTTTGCTTCCATAAAAATGGAGCGAGCGAGCGAGCGAAATAAAAATAAATTTATTTTTATTATATTTTTTGTTAAATAACAGGCGTGCGAAAAGCGAAAAATAACAGATACATATATTGTCTATGTAAATTGATATATTTTGCCAAATAAATGCATGAAATTTGCAAAATGCCAGTACAAAGTCATTTGGAAGTAATAATTGAGTTTAAGTTTCAAATGTTTGTAAAAATAAATAAAAAAAAGTCTCTAATAGCTGTTCTGCTTTCTCACACCAGGTAGTGATAACTTAAGTATAACATGGTACATGGTTTTCATTATCAAAGTTATATAAGGAGCTCAGTTTTCTGTCAATGATGGTTTAATAACATGACACAATAAATAATACAATAAATATCAAGCATAAGCAGTGATTTTTCTTCGCGTCATATTTTACAGCCTGTGCCTTTTTAATTGGGGATAATATGCGATACACCATGAAATTGGGAATATTTAATCATTATTATTATGATTATAGATAACAGTATACCAATTGTTAATAAGTGCATGTTTAACTGCTTTCTTAAATGTATATTATAAGTGTTAGGGCATTAAACTGCTGTATGAGAAACTCAATAAACCAATTGAATTTATTAAAAAACAATTGACTTATTGTTTTGAAATTTTGGCGAGACTTTTAACAGAAAGGTATTTTTTGGAAACCAGCCCTTTTTTACAAGTTTCAATTGGACACATCCTATAAGAGTCTGTAATTTGGGGCAAAAAAAACACTGATACGAAATATCTCGTATTTGTATTAGTTCTTAATATCATATGTCACAGATTTCAGTAGTTGTTGAAAACCAGGAGTCAAATGACCCTGTGCTTGAAATGTTCAGGGGTCAAATAAAATTTTCAGGGGTCAAAATACTGAAATCTATATATTTTGTTTATATATATTAGTTGATTGCTCTACAAAAATTGTTTTGTATACCTTTTAGTATATCTGGCTTAAATAAAAACCTATTTTTTGTATAATAAAACATACATTTTATTTAAGTTTCATGGTAACATTTGCATAAAAATGATGCATGGAAGATGATTTCCATAAGTCAAAAGTGACAAAATTGCAAAATGCTTGCATCAAAAAGCAGGATTCTGCTTCAATTGAAATCTCTGTCATAGGTTATGGTATTATACCATACTCGATGAAATCCCTGTCATATGTTATGGTATTATACAATACTCGATGAAATCCCTGTCATAGGTTATGGTATTATACAATACTCGATGCATTACATTTGTTATTTTAGCACTGTTAAAATTAGAAATTGCAGATTTTTACCAATCGAAGGCATACCGGCGACATTTCACATCCTGATGTAGATGCGGTTGAAATTTATAATAACTCAAGTCATCTATAATGAAATGACTATTTGCCCTGGGGAAAAAATCTAAAAATTGAAGTTTTGTAAAGTTAAAAAAACATAACTTTCTAATGAAAGAAAAATAAGAAATAGGTAGATAAAGATTTGTATTTTAATATAAAAAGGTCAATCAAATGCCAGTAAAGTTGTTTAAGTCCAGAAAGGTTCTTCACTTTCTTACTTGTGTTAAATTCATGTTTTAAGGGCATAATGTACACCTTGCACTTAGCCATCAACAGTTTGAACTAGTAGATATAAGGTGGCTCGTACAATTTATATTATACTCGACATGTTTTGTCCAGTTCAACGACGACACTTCTTTGCATGTTAATTTTTAACATTTTAACTTAATCAATACCAACAAGTTTATTGCAGATTTTTACCAATCGAAGGCATACCGGCGACATTTCACATCCTGATGTAGATGCGGTTGAAATTTATAATAACTCAAGTCATCTATAATGAAATGACTCATTGCCCTGGGGAAAAAGTAATATTTCAATTTGTGTCTTTTGCAGACATGACAAGACAGACGAACGCTGCCATTTGTTTTACCATAAACCAATCGAATAACGCAAAGCGTTATAACACTCTATGTCGTAAAATACGTAGGCTAAATAACACTAAATCATTTAATAAATAGGTGCGCAGCAATTTTTTTGCTGCGGGCGCAAAATAAAAATAAAAATATTTTTATTTAGTTTTAAGCTTTTTAGGTGCGGCGAATCCATCGAACATTTAATCAATTTGTTGTGGCCTTATACATTTATCATAACTTTTTTATAACCTGAAAAGATAGAAAATTTGCTGTTTTGGCATTGATAGAAAAAAAGTCATTTTAATGTGTGTAGTAACTAGCACAACTCTAAAACGACTTTAAAAAAGATTTTTTTTTGCTGTTTTGGCATTGATAGAAAAAAGTCATTTTTGAACTTTTTCATTTGCATGCCTGACATGCTTATAACATATTTATAATGTGTGTTGTAACTTAATGAACTTAAAAACAACTTAAAAAGAAAGACATTTTAATGCATTTATAAACAAAAATTCATTTTTGAACTTTTTTTATTGTCATGCTTGACATGGTCATTATGCATTGTTAGTTTATGCTTTCCGGTGCTTTATAGGGAAATATCAGTGGAATAAAACTGATAATTTCACTTTTTCAAACAATGAAAATTATCAGTGAAAATTATCGAAAATTTTCACTGTTTACTGTGAAATTACGTCATTTTTTTACGAAATGACGTCATTATTCCAGCGTTATTCTTTAGTGAAACTCTTTTACAATGTATATAAACTGTGAAAAAAGCATAAAATAAAAAGAAAATTTGTTGGATTCGGTGGCATATAGCATTTTAACTTACTCGTGATCATAGAAAATATATTTTTTCTATGATCACTCGTCAATTAAAATCGATAATCCACCGATTCCAACATATATCCTCTATATAATGTGAGTAGTAACTAGCACAACTCGTGAACAACCTGAAAAGATAGAAATTTTGCTGTTTTGGCATTGATAGAAAAATAGTCATTTTTGAACTTTTTTATTTGCATCCCTGACATGGTCATAACAAATTTATAATGTGTGTAGAAACTAGCACAACTCGTGAACAACCTGAAAAGATAGAAATTTTGCTGTTTTGGCATTGATTGAAAAGAAGTCATTTTTTAACTTTTTCTTATTTGCATGCCTGACATGGTCATAACAAATTTAAAATGTGTGTAGTAACTAGCACATCTCTTAATCAACTTAAAAAGAAATAAATTTTGCTGTTTTGGCATTGTTAGAAAAAAAATCATTTTTGAACTTATTTTTATTTGCATTATACACCTGGTCATTATGCATTTATAATGTGTGTAGCACAACTCTAAAACAACTTGATAAGAAAGAAATTTTGTCATTGATAGAAAAAAAGTCATTTTTGATTTTTTTTATATTTGCATGCCTGACACAGGCATTATGCATTATGCATTAAGTCTTTATGCATTTATTAAGTGTGTAGTAACTAGCACAACTCGTGAACAACCTGAAAAGATAGAAATTTTGCTGTTTTGGCATTGATAGAAAAAAAGTCATTTTTGAAAATTTTTTATTTGCATGCCTGACATGGTCATAACAAATTTATAATGTGTGTAGTAACTCGCTAAACTCTAAAACAATTTGAAAAGAAATAAATTTTGCTGTTTTGGCATTGATAGAAAAATAGTCATTTTGAATTTTTTTTATTTGCATGCCTGACATGGTCATAACAAATTTATAATGTGTGTAGTAACCAGCACAACTCTAAAACAACTCGAACAGAAAGAAATTTTGATGTTTTGGCATTGATAGAAAAAAGTCATTTTTGGACTGACATGGTCATTATACATTTATAATGTGTGTAGTAACTAGCACAACTCATTAACACCTGAAAAGATAGAAATTTTGCTGTTTTGGCATTGATAAAAAAGTCATTTTTGAACTTTTTTTTATTCACATGCCTGACCAACTTATAACAAATTTATAATATGTGTAGTAACTAGCACAATTCTTGAACAACTTAAAAAGAAACAAATTTTCCTGTTTTGGCATTGATAGAGAAAAAGTCAATTTTAAACTTTTTTTATTTGCATGCCTTACATGGTCATAACAAATTTATAATGTGTTACTATCACAACTCTAAAACAACTTGAAAAACAAGAAATTTCGATGTTTTGCCATTGATAGAAATTTATAATGTGTTACTAGCACAACTCTAAAACAACTTGAAAAAAAAGTTATTTTCATGTTTTCGCATTGATAGAAAAAAGGTCATATTTGAATTTTTATTTATTTGCATGCCTGACATGGTCATTATACATTGATAATGTGTTTAGTAACTTGGACAACTCTTGAACAACCTGAAAAGATAGAAATTTTGCTGTTTTGGAAAAAAGTCATTTTTGAACTTTTTTTCATTCGAATGTCTGGACATGGTCATAACAAATTTATAATGTGTGTAGTAACTCGCTAAACTCTAAAACAATTTGAAAAGAAAGAAATTTTGCTGTTTTGGCATAGAGAAAAAGTCATTTTTGAACATGTTTGTATTTGCAGGCCTAAAATGGTCATTATACATGTATTATGTGTGTAGCAACTAGCACAAGTCTTGAACAACATGAAAAGATTGAAATTTTGCTGCTTTGGCATTGATAAAAAAGTCATTTTTTAACTTTTTTTATTTGCATGCCTGACATGGTCATAACAAATTTATAATGTGTGTATTAACTTGCTGAACTGAAAAACAATTTGAAAAGAAAGAAATTTTGCTATTTTGGCATTGATAGAAAAAAGTCATTTTTGACCTTTTTTTAATTTGCATTATACACATGGTCATAATACATATATTATGTGTGTAGTAAGTAGCACAACTCTTTAACAACCGGAAAAGATAGAATTTTTTGCTGTTTTGGCATTGATCGAAAAAAAGTCATTTTGAACTTTTGTTAATTTGCATGCCTGACATGGTCATTAAACATTTATAATGTGTGTAGTAACTAGAACAAATCTTGAAGAACCTTAAAAGACAGAAATTTTGCTATTTTGGCATTGATAGAACAAAGTCATTTTTCAACCTTTTTTAATTTTTGGTCATTATACATTTATAATGTGTGTAGTAACACTATCATAACTCTTTAATAACCTGAAAAGATAGAAATTTTGCTGTTTTGGCAATGATAGAAAAAAAGTCATTTGAATGTGTGTAGTAACCTAGCACAACTCTAAAACGACTTTAAAAAAGAAAGAAATTTTGCTGTTTTGGCATTGATAGAAAAAAAGTCATGGTCATAACAAATTTATAATGTGTGTAGTAACTTGCTGAACTCAAAATCATCTTGAAAAGAAAGAAATTTTGCTGTTTTGGCAATGATAGAAAAAAAGTCATTTTTGAACTTTTTTTATTTGCATGCCAGACATGGTCATTATGCTTTTATAATGTGTGTAGTATAGAGCCCAACTCTTGAACAACATAAAAAGAAACAAATTTTGCTGTTTTGGCATTGATAAAAAAGTCATTAATTGATAACGTATGTAGTATCTAGCACAACTCTTGAATATCCTGAAAAGATAAAATTTTTAATGTTTTGGCATTGATAGAAAAAAAGTCATTTTTGAACTTTTTTTATTTGCATGCCTGACATAGTCATTATACATTTATAAAGTGTGTATGTAACACGCACAACTCTAAAACAACTTAAGAAGAAAGAAATTTCGATGTTTTGTCATTAATAGAAAAAAAGTCATTTTTGAACTTTTTTTATTTGCATGGTCATTATGCATTTATTATGTGTTAAGTAACTAGCACAACTCGTGAACAACCTGAAAAGAAAGAAATTATGCTGGTTTGGCATTGATAATGTGTGTAAGTAACTAGCACTACTCTAAAACAACTTGAAAAGAAAGAAATTTCGTTGTTTTGTCATGAAAAGATTGAAATTTTGAAAATTTATAATGTGTGTAGTTACTAGCACAACTCTAAAACAACTTGAGAAGAAAGAAATTTCGATGTTTTGGCATTGTTAGAAAAAAGTCATTTTTGAACTGTCTTTTATTTGCATGCCTGACATAGTCATTATGCATTTATAATGTGTATAGTAACTAGCACAATTCTTGAACAACCTGAAAAGATAGAAAGTTCGCTATTTTGGCATTGATAGAAAAAAAGTCATTTCTGAACTTTTTTTATTTGCATGCCTGACATGGTAATTATATATTTATAATGTGTGTAGTAAAAAGCACAACTCTTGAACACCTGAAAATATAGAAATTTTGATGATATGGCATTGATAAAAAAAGTCATTTTTTAACTTTTGTTTATTTGCATGCCTGACATGGTCATTATGCTTTTATAATGTGTGTAGTAACTAGCACAACTCGTGAACAACATGAAAAGATAGAAATTTTGCTGTTTTTATATTGATAGAAAAAAGTCATTTTGAACTTCTTTTATTTGCATGCCTGATATGGTAATTACACATTTATAGTGTGTGTAGTACAACTCTTGAACAACATAAAAAGAAAAAAATTTTGCTGTTATGGCATTGATAGAAAAAAGACATTTTTGAACTTTTTTTTATTTGCATGCCTGACATGGTCATAACAAATTTATAATGTGTGTTGTTACTTAATGAACTAAAAAACAACTTAAAAAGAAAGAAATTTTAATGCATTGATAGAAAAAAAATCATATTTGAACTTTTTTTTATTTGCATGCTTGACATGGTCATTATGCATTTTTAGTTTATGCTTTCCGGTGCTTTATAGGGAAACATCAGTGGAATAAAACTGATAATTTCACTTTTTCAATCAATGACAATTTTCAGTGAAAATTATCTAAAATTTTCACTGTTTACTGTGAAATGACGTCATTTTTTTACGAAATGATGTCATTATTCCAGTGTAACTCTTTTACAATGTATATAAACTGTGAAAAAAAGCATAAAATAAAAAGAAAATTTGTTGGATTCGGTGGCATATATCATTTTAATTCACTCGTGATCATAGAAAATATATATTAATTAAAATCGATAATCCACCGATTCCAACATATATCCTCTATATAATGTGAGTAGCAACTAGCACAAGAACATTTCACGAGAACATTTGAAAAGATAGAAATTTTGCTGTTTTGGCATTGATAGAAAAATAGTCATTTTTTAACTTTTTTATTTGCATCCCTGACATGGTCATAACAAATTTAAAATGTGTGTAGTTACATCTCTTTTTTGAACTTATTATTATTTGCATTATACACATGGTCATTATGCATTTATAATGTGTGTAGCACAACTCTAAAACAACTTGATAAGAAAGAAATTTCGATATTTTGTCATTGATAGAAAAAAAAGTCAATTTTGAACTTTTTTTATTTGCATGCCTGACACAGGCATTATGCATTATGCATTAAGTCTTTATGCATTTATTAAGTGTGTAGTAACTAGCACAACTCGTGAACAACCTGAAAAGATAGAAATTTTTATGTTTTGGCATAAATAGAAAAAAAGTCTTTTTTGAACTTTTTTTATTTGCATGCCTGACATGGTCATAACAAATTTATAATTTGTGTAGAAACTAGCACCACTATAAAACAACTTGAAAAGAAAGAAATTTTAATGTTTTGGCATTGATACAAAAGTAAAGTCATTTTTGAACTTTTGTTCATTTGCATGCCTAACATGGTCATTATACATTCATAATGTGTGTAGTAACTAGAGCAACGCTTGAACAACCTGAAAAGATAAAAAATTTGCTGTTATGGCATTGATAGAAAAAAGTCATTTTTGAACTTTTTTTAATTTTGCATGCCTGACATGGTTATTATACATTAATAATGTGTGTAGTAACTAGCACAAGTCTTGAACAACCTGAAAAGACAGAAATTTTGCTATTTATGCATTGATAGAATAAAGCCATTTTATTACCTGAAAAGATAAAAATTGTGCTGTTTTGGCATTGAAAGAAAAAAAGTAATTTTAAAGTGTGTAGTTACTAGCACAACTCTAAAACGACTTTAAAAAAGAAAGAAATTTTGCTGTTTTGGCATTGAAAGAAAAAAGTCATTTTTGAACTTTTTTTAATTGCATGCCTGTTATGGTCATAACAAATTTATAATGTGTGTAGTAACTAGCACAACTCTAAAACAACTTGAAAAGAAAATTTTTTTGATGTTTTGGCATTGATAGGAAAAAGTCATTTTTGAACTTTTTTTTTTTGCATGCCTGACACAGGCATTATGCTTAAGACATTATGCATTTATAAAGTGTGTAGTAATTAGCACAACTCGTGAACAACCTGGAAATATAGAAATGTTCATGTTTGGGCATTGATAGAAAAAAAGTCATTTTTGAACTTTTTTTATTTCCATGCCTGACATGGTCATAACAAATTTATAATGTGTGTAGTAACTCGCTAAACTCTAAAACAATTTAAAAAGAAATATATTTTGCTGTTTTTGGCATTGGTAGAAAAATAGTCATTTTTGAACTTTTTTATTTGCATGCCTGACATGGTCATAGCAAATTTATTATGTGTGTAGCAACTTGCACAACTCTTGAACAACCTGAAAAGATAGAAATTTTGCTATTTTGGCATTGATAGAAAAAAATCATTTTTGAACTTTTTTTGCATGCCTGACATTGTAATTATACATTTATAATATATGTAGTAAAAAGCATAACTCTTGAACACCTGAAAAGATAAAATTTTTGCTGTTTTGGCATTGATAGAAAAAGTCATTTTTGAACTTTTGTTTATTTGCATGCCTGACATAGTTATAACAAATTTATAATGTGTGTAGTAACTAACACAACTGTAAAAGAACTTGAAAAGAAAGAAATTTTAATGTTTTTGGCATTGATAGAAAAAAGTCTTTTTTGAACTTTTTTTAATTTGCATTATTATAATTTATACATTTATAATGTGTGTAGTAACACTATCATAACTCTTTTATAACCTGAAAAGATAGTAATTTTGCTGTTTTGGCAATGATAGAGAAAAAGTCATTTTTGAATTTTTTTCATTTGCATGCCTGACATGGTCATTAAACATTTATAATGTGTTTAGTAACTAGGACATCTCTTGAACACCTGAAAAGATAGAAATTTTGCTGTTTTGGCATTGATAAAAAAGTAATTTTTTTACTTTTTTTTTTGCATTTTTTATTTATTTATGACATAGTTATAACAAATGTATAATGTGTGTAGTAACTAGCACAACTCTTGAACAAATTAAAAAGAAACACATATTCCTGTTTTGGCATTGACAGAGAAAAAGTCATTTTTGAACTTTTTTTGTGCATGCCTGACATGGTCATAACAAATTTATAATGTGTTACTAGCACAACTCTAAAACAACTTGAAAAACAAGAAATTTCGATGTTTTGCCATTGATAGAAATTTATAATGTGTTACTAGCACAACTCTAAAACAACTTAAAAAAAGTTATTTTCATGTTTTGGCATTGATAGAAAAAAGGTCATTTTTGAATTTTTATTTATTTGCATGCCTGACATGGTCATTATACATTGATAATGTGTTTAGTAACTAGGACATCTCTTGAACAACCTGAAAAGATAGAAAATTTGCTGTTTTGGAAAAAAGTCATTTTTGAATTTTTTTTAATTCGCATGCCTGGACATGGTCATAACAAATTTATAATGTGTGTAGTAACTAGCACATCTCTAAAACAACTTAAAAAGAAAGAAAGTTTGCTTTTTTGGCATTGATAGAGAAAAAGTCATTTTTGAACATGTTTTTATTTGCAGGCCTGACAGGGTCATTATACATTTTTAATGTGTGTAGTGAATAACCCAACTCTTGAACAACATATAAAGAAACGAATTTTGCTGTTTTGGCATTGATAGAAAAAAGTCAATTTTGAACTTTTTATAATTCGTATGCCTAAAATGGTCATTATACATGTATTATGTGTGTAGCAACTAGCACAAGTCTTGAACAACATACAAACATTGAAATTTTGCTGCTTTGGCATTGATAAAAAAGTCATTTTTGAACTTTTTTTTATTTGCATGCCTGACATGGTCATTACAAATTTATAATGTGTGTAGTAACTTGTTGAACTGAAAAACAACTTGAAAAGAAAGAAATTTTGCTATTTTGTCGTTGATAGAAAAAAGTCATTTTTGACCTTTTTTTAATTTGCATTATACACATAGTCATAATACATTTATAATGTGTGTAGTAAGTAGCACAACTCTTTAACAACCTGAAAAGATAGAAATTTTGCTGTTTTGGCTTTGATAGAAAAAAAGTCATTTTTGAACTTTTTTTATTTACATGCCTGACATGATCATAAAAATTTATAATGTGTGTAGTAACTAGCACATCTCTAAAACAACTTGAAAAGAAAGAAATTTTAATGTTTTGGCATTGATAACAAAAGTAAAGTCATCTTAAAACTTTTGTTCCTTTGCATGCCTAACATGGTCATTATACATTCATAATGTGTGTAGTAACTAGAACAACGCTTAAACAATCTGAAAATATTAAAATTTTGCTATTTTGGCATTGATAGAAAAAAGTAATTTTTGAACTTTTTTTATTTGCATGCCTGACATGGTCATTATACATAAATAATGTGTGTAGTAACTAGCACAAGTCTTGAAGAACCTGAAAAGACAAAAATTTTGCTTTTTATGCATTGATAGTAAAAAGCCATTGTCGAACCTGAAAAGATAAAAAATTTGCTGTTTTGGCATTGATAGAAACAAAGTAATTTTAAAGTGTGTAGTTACTAGCACAACTCTAAAACGACTTTAAAAAAGAAAGAAATGTTGCTGTTTTGGCACTGATAGAAAAAAAGTCATTTTTGAACTTTTTTTAATTGCATGCCTGTCATGGTCATAACAAATTTATAATGTGTGTAGTAACTAGCACAACTCTAAAACAACTTGAAAAGAAAGAAATTTTGATGTTTTGGCATTGATAGGAAAAAGTCATTTTTGAACTGTCTTTTATTTGCATGCAAATATTGGTCATAACAAATTTATAATGTGTGTACACATGTAGTAACTAAATAAACTAAAAAACAACTTGAAAAGAAAGAAATTTTGATGTATTAATAGAAAAAAGTCATATTTGCATGCTTTACATGGTCATTATGCATTTTTAGTTTATGCTTTCCGGTGGTTTATAGGGAAATATCAGTGAAATAAAACTGATAATTTCACTTTTTCAAAAAATGAAAATTATCAGTGAAAATTATCGAAAATTAATTACTGTGAAATGACGTCATTTTTTTACGAAATGACGTCATTATTCCAGCGTTATTCTTTAGTGAAACTCTTTTACAATGTATATAAACTGTGAAAAATGAATAAAATAAAAAGAAAAATTGTTGGATTCGGTGGCATATATCATTTTAATTCACTCGTGATCATAGAAAAAAAATTTTTTCCATGATCACTCGTCAATTAAAATCGATAATCCACCGATTCCAACATATATCCTCTATACAATGTGAGTAGTAACTAGCACAACTCGTGAACAACCTGAAAAGATAGAAATTTGGCTGTTTTGGCATTTTTAGAAAAATAGTCATTTTTGAACTTTTTATTTGCATCCCTGACATGATCATAACATAATTTATAATGTGTGTAGAAACTAGCACATCTCTTAAACAACTTTAAAAGAAAGAAATTTTGCTGTTTTGGCATTGTCAGAAAAAAAGTCATTTTTGAACTTATTTTTATTTGCATGCCTGACATGGTCATTATGCATTTATAATGTGTGTAGTAACTAGCACAACTCGTAAACAACCTGAAAAGATAGAAATTTTGCTGTTTTGGCATTGATAGAAAAAGAGGCATTTTTTAACTTTTGTTTGTTTGCATGCCTAACATGGTTATTATTCATTTATAATGTGTGTAGTAACTAGAACAACGCTTGAACAACATGAAAAGATAAAATTTTTGCTGTTTTGGCATTGATTAAAAAAAGTCATTTTGTAACTTTTTTTTATTTGAATGCTTGACATGGTCATTATACATTAATAATGTGTGTAGTAACTAGCTCAAGTCTTGAAGAACCTCAAGAGAACGAAATTTTGCTATTTTGGCATTGATAGAAAAAAGTCATTTTTGAATATTTTTTATTTGCTTGGTCATTATACATTTATCATGTGTGTAGTAACTATCATAACTTTTTTATAACCTGAAAAGATAGAAAATTTGCTGTTTTGGCATTGATAGATAAAAAAGCATTTTAATGTGTGTAGTAACTAGCACAACTCTAAAACGACTTTAAAAAAGAATTTTTTTGCTGTTTTGGCATTGATAGAAAAAAGTCATTTTTGAACTTTTTTTATTTGCATGCCTAACATGGTCATAACAAATTTATAATGTGTGTTGTAACTTAATGAACTCAAAAATAACTTACAAAGAAAGAAATTTTAATGCATTGATAGAAAAAAAATCATTTTTGAACTGTTTTTTATTTGCATGCTTGACATGGTCATTATGCATTTTTAGTTTATGCTTTCCGTTGCTTTATATGGGAAATATCAGTGGAATAAAACTGATAATTTCACTTTTTCAAACAATGAAAATTATCAGTGAAAATTAACGAAAATTTTCACTGTTTACTGTGAAATTACGTTTTTTTTTTTACGAAATGACGTCATTATTCCAGCGTAATTCTTTAGTGAAACTCTTTTACAATGTATATAAACTGTGAAACAAAGCATAAAATTAAAAGAAAATTGTTGGATTCGGTGGTATATATATATTTTCATTCACTCGTGATCATAGAAAATAGATATTTTCTATGATCACTCGTCAATTAAAATCGATAATCCACCGATTCCAACATATCCTCTATATAACTCGTGAACAACATGAAAAGAAAAGAAATTTTCATGTTTTGGCATTGATAGAAACTCTAAAACGACTTTAAAAAAGAATTTTTTTGCTGTTTTGGCATTGATAGAAAAATAATCATTTTTGAACTTATTTATTTGCATCCCTGACATGGTCATAACAAATTTATAATGTGTACTAGCACATCTCTTAAACAACTTAAAAAGAAAGAAATTTTGCTGTTTTGGCATTGTTAGAAAAAAAGTCATTTTTGAACTTATTTTTATTTGCATTATACACATGGTCATTATGCATTTATAATGTGTGTAGCACAAATCTAAAACAACTTGATAAGAAAGAAATTTCGATATTTTGTCATTGAAAGAAAAAAAGTCATTTTTGAACTTTATTTTTATTATGCATTAAGTCTTTATGCATTTATTAAGTGTGTAGTAACTAGCACAAGTCTTGAAGAACCTGAACAGACAGAAATTTTGCTATTTATGCATTGATAGAAAAAAAAGTAATTTTAAAGTGTGTAGTTACTAGCACAAACGACTTTAAAAAACAAAGAAATTTTGCTGTTTTGGCATTGAAAGAAAAAAAGTCATTTTTGAACTTTTTTTAATTGCATGCCTGTCATGGTCATAACAAATTTATAATGTGTGTAGTAACTAGCACAACTCTAAAACAACTTGAAAAGAAAGAAATTTTGATGTTTTGGCATTGATAGGAAAAAGTCATTTTTGAACTTTTTTTATTTGCATGCCTGACACAGGCATTATGCATTAAGACATTATGCATTTATAAAGTGTGTAGTAATAAGCACAACTCGTGAACAACCTGAAAATATAGAAATGTTCATGTTTGGGCATTGATAGAAAAAAAGTCATTTTTGAACTTTATATGCCTGACATGGTCATAACAAATTTATAATGTGTGTAGTAACTCGCTAAACTCTAAAATAATTTGAAAAGAAATAAATTTTGCTGTTTTGGCATTGATAGAAAAATAGTCATTTTTGAACTTTTTTATTTGCATGCCTGACATGGTCATAACAAATTTATTATGTGTGTAGTAACTTGCTGAACTGAAAAACAACTTGAAAAGAAAGAAATTTTGATGTTTTGGCATTGATAGAAAAAAGTCATTTTTGACCGTTTTTTTATTTGCATTTTACACATGGTCATAATACATTTATAATGTGTGTACTAAGTAGCACAAGTCTTTAACAACCTGAAAAGATAGAAATTTTGCTGTTTTGGCATTGAAAAAAAGTCATTTTTGAAAATTTATAATGTGTGTAGTTACTAGCACAACTCTAAAACAACTGGAAAAGAAAGAAATTTTGATGTTTTGGCATTGATAGGAAAGTCATTTTTGAACTTTTTTTATTTGCATGCCTGACACGGTCATTATACATTTATAACGTATGTTGTATCTAGCACATCTCTTGAACAACATGAAAATATAGACATTTTGCTGTTTTGGCATTGATAGAAAGGTGTCATTTTTGAACTTTTTTTTATTTGCATGCCTGACACGGTGATTATACATAATGTGTGTAAGTAACTAGCACAACTCTATAACAACTTGAGAAGAAACAAATTTCGATGCTTTGTCATTGATAGAAAAAAGTCATTTTTGAACTTTTTTATTTGCATGCTTGACATGGCCATTATGCATTTATAATATGATAACGTATGTAGTATCTAGCACAACTCGTGAACATCCTGAAAATATAGTAATTTTGCTGTTTTTGCATTGATAGAAAAAAGTCATTTTTGAACTTTTTTTATTTGCATGCCTGACATGGTCATAACAAATTTATAATGCGTGTAGTAACTAGCACATCTCTAAAAGAACTTAAAAAGAAATTTTGCTGTTTTGGCATTGAAAGAGAAAAAGTCATTTTTTTATTTGCATTATAGACCTGGTCATATTACATTTATAATGTGTTTAGTAACTAGCGTAACTCTTTAACAACCTGAAAAGATAGAAATTTTGCTGTTTTGGCATTGATAGAAAAAAGTCATTTTTGAAATTTTTTTATTTACATACCTGACATGGTCATAACAAATTGATAACGTATGTAGTATCTAGCACAACTCTTGAACATCCTGAAAAGATAGAAATTTTAATCTTTTGGCATTGATAGAAAAAAAGTCAATTTTGAACGTTTTTTTATTTGCATGCCTGACATGGTCATAACAAATTTATAATGTGTGTAGTAACTAGCACAACTCTTAAACAACTTGAAAAGAAATTTTGATGTTTTGGCATTGATAGGAAAAAAGTCATTTTTGAACTTATTTTTATTTGCATTATACAGATGGTCATTACGCATTTATAATGTGTGTAGCACAACTCTAAAACAACTTGATAAGAAAGAAATTTCAATATTTTGTCATTGATAGAAAAAAAGTCATTTTTGAACTTTTTTTATATGCATTCCTGACATGGTCATAACAATTTTATAATGTGTGTAGTAACTCGCTAAACTCTAAAACAATTTGAAAACAAATAAATTTTGCTGTTTTGGCATTGATAGAAAAATAGTCATTTTCGAACTTTTTTTATTTGCATGCCTGACATGGTCATAACAAATTTATAATATGTGTAGTAACCAGCACAACTCTAAAACAACTCGAACAGATTTTTTTTTTGATGTTTTGGCATTGATAGAAAAAAAGTCATTTTTGGCCTGACATGGTCATTATACATTGATAATGTGTTTAGTAAATAACCCAACTCTTGAACAACATATAAAGAAACGAATTTTGCTGTTTTGGCATTGATAGATAAAAGTCAATTTTGAACTTTTTATTATTCGTATGCCTTAAATGGTCATTATACATGTATTATGTGTGTAGCTAGTGCACATATCTTGAACAACATGAAAAGATTGAAATTTTGCTGCTTTGGCATTGATAAAAAATTCATTTTTTATTTTTTTTTTATTTGCATGCCTGACATGGTCATAACAAATTTATAATGTGTGTAGTAACTTGCTGAACTGAAAAACAACTTTAAAAAAAAAGAAATTTTGCTATTTTGGCATTGATAGAAAAAAGTTATTTTTGACCTTTTTTTAATTTGCATTATACACATGTTCATAATACATATATAATGTGTGTAGTAAGTAGCACAAGTCTTTAACAACCGGAAAAGATAGAAATTTTGCTGTTTTGGCATTGATAGAAAAAAAATCATTTTTGAACTTATTTTATGTGCATGCCTCACACGGTAATTATACATTTATAACGTATGTAGTATTCAGCACAACTCTTGAACAACATGGAAAGATAGAAGTTTTGCTGTTTTGGCATTGATAGAAAAAAGTCATTTTTGACCGTTTTTTTATTTGCATTTTACACATGGTCATAATACATTTATAATGTGTGTACTAAGTAGCACAAGTCTTTAACAACCTGAAAAGATAGAAATTTTGCTGTTTTGGCATTGAAAAAAAGTCATTTTTGAAAATATATAATGTGTGTAGTTACTAGCACAACTCTAAAACAACTGGAAAAGAAAGAAATTTTGATGTTTTGGCATTGATAGGAAAAAGTCATTTTTGAACTTTTTTTATTTGCATGCCTGACACGGTCATTATACATTTATAACGTATGTTGTATCTAGCACATCTCTTGAACAACATGAAAATATAGACATTTTGCTGTTTTGGCATTGATAGAAAGGTGTCATTTTTGAACTTTTTTTTATTTGCATGCCTGACACGGTGATTATACATAATGTGTGTAAGTAACTAGCACAACTCTAAAACAACTTGAGAAGAAATTTTTTTCGATGTTTTGGCTTTGTTAGAAAAAAGTCATTTTTGAACTGTCTTTTATTTGCATGCCTGACATAGTCATTATGCATTTATAATGTGTGTAGTAACTAGCACAACTCTTGAACAACCTGAAAAGATAGAAATTTTGCTATTTTGGCATTGATAGAAAAAAAGTCATTTCTAAACTTTTTTTATTTGCATGCCTGACATGGTAATTATATATTTATAATGTGTGTAGTAAAAAGCACAACTCTTGAACACCTGAAAAGATAGAAATTTTGATGTTTTGGCATTGATAAAAAAAGTCATTTTTTAACTTTTGTTTATTTGCATGCCTGACATGGTCATTATGCTTTTATAATGTGTGTAGTAACTAGCACAACTCGTGAACAACATGAAAAGATAGAAATTTTGCTGTTTTTACATTGATAGAAAAAAAGTCATTTTTGAACTTCTTTTATTTGCATGCCTGATATGGTAATTACGCATTTATAATGTGTGTAGTATAGAGCCCAACTCTTGAACAACATAAAAAGAAACAAATTTTGCTGTTATGGCATTGATAGAAAAAAGACATTTTTGAATTTTTTTTATTTGCATGCCTAACATGGTCATAACAAATTGGTAACGTATCTAGCACATATCTTGAACATCCTGAAAAGACAGAAATTTAAATGTTTTGGCATTGATAGAAAAAAAGTCATTTTTGAAAAAAAAAATTATTTGCATGGTTGACAAAGTCATTTTACATTTATTATGTGTGTATGTAACGAGCACAACTCTTTAACAACTTGAGAAGAAATATATTTCGATGTTATATCATTGATAGAAAAAAAAGTCATTTTTGAACTTTTTTTATTTGCATGCCTGACATGGTCATTATGCATTTATAATGTGTGTAGTAACTAGCACAACTCGTAAACAACCTGAAAAGATAGAAATTTTGCTGTTTTGGCATTGATAGAAAAAGAGGCATTTTTTAACTTTTGTTTGTTTGCATGCCTAACATTGTTATTATTCATTTATAATGTGTGTAGTAACTAGAACAACGCTTGAACAACATAAAAAGATAAAAATTTTGCTGTTTTGGCATTGATTGAAAAAAAGTCATTTTGTAACTTTTTTTTATTTGAATGCTTGACTTGGTCATTATACATTAATAATGTGTGTAGTAACTAGCTCAAGTCTTGAAGAACCTGAAGAGAAAGAAATTTTGCTATTTTGGCATTGATAGAAAAAAGTCATTTTTGAATATTTTTTATTTGCTTGGTCATTATACATTTATCATGTGTGTATCATAACTTTTTTATAACCTGAAAAGATAGAAAATTTGCTGTTTTGGCATTGATAGATAAAAAAGCATTTTAATGTGTGTTGTAACTAGCACAACTCTAAAACGACTTTAAAAAAGAATTTTTTTGCTGTTTTGAAAAAAGTCATTTTTGAACTTTTTTTATTTGCATGCCTAACATGGTCATAACAAATTTATAATGTGTGTTGTAACTTAATAAACTCAAAAACAACTTAAAAAGAAAGAAATTTTAATGCATTGATAGAAAAAAAATCATTTTTGAACTGTTTTTTATTTGCATGCTTGACATGGTCATTATGCATTTTTAGTTTATGCTTTCCGTTGCTTTATAGGGGAAATATCAGTGGAATAAAACTGATCATTTCACTTTTTCAAACAATGAAAATTATCAGTGAAAAATAAAGAAAATTTTCACTGTTTACTGTGAAATTACGTCTTTTTTTTTCACGAAATGACGTCATTATTCCAGCGTAATTCTTTAGTGAAACTCTTTTACAATGTATAAACTGTGAAAAAAAGCATAAAATTAAAAGAAAATTGTTGGATTCGGTGGTATATATCATTTTAATTCACTCGTCAATTAAAATCGATAATCCACCGATTCCAACATATCCTCTATATAACTCGTGAACAACCTGAAAAGAAAAGAAATTTTCATGTTTTGGCATTGATAGAAACTCTAAAACGACTTTAAAAAAGTTTTTTTTTGCTGTTTTGGCATTGATAGAAAAATAGTCATTTTTGAACTTTTTTATTTGCATCCCTGACATGGTCATAACAAATTTATAATGTGTGTAGTAACTAGCACATCTCTTAAACAACTTAAAAAGAAAGAAATTTTGCTGTTTTGGCATTGTTAGAAAAAAAGTCATTTTTGAACTTATTTTTATTTGCATTATACACATGGTCATTATGCATTTATAATGTGTGTAGCACAAATCTAAAACAACTTGATAAGAAAGAAATTTCGATATTTTGTCATTGAAAGAAAAAAAGTCATTTTTGAACTTTATTTTATTATTATGCATTTAGTCTTTATGCATTAATTAAGTGTGTAGTAACTAGCACAACTCGTGAACAACCTGAAAAGATAGAAATTTTCATGTTTTGGCATTGATAGAAAAAAAGTCATTTTTGAATTTTTTTTATTTGCATGCCTGACATGGTCATAACAAATTTATAATGTTGTAGTAACTCGCTAAACTTTAAAACAATTTGAAAAGATTTTTTTTTTGCTGTTTTGGCATTGATAGAAAAATAGTCATTTTCGAACTTTTTTTATTTGCATTATACACATGGTCATATTACATTTATAATGTGTTTAGTAACTAGCACGACACTTTAACAACCTGAAAAGATAGAAATTTTGCTCTTGTGGCATTGATAGAAAAAAAGAGTCATTTTTGAACTTTTTTTATTTGCATGCCTGACATGGTCATAACAAATTTATAATGTGTGTAGAAACTAGCACCACGGTAAAACAACTTGAAAAGAAAGAAATTTTAATGTTTTGGCATTGATAGAAAAAAAAGTCATTTTTGAACTTTTACTCATTTGCATGCCTAACATGGTTATTATACATTCATAATGTGTGTAGTAACTAGAACCACGCTTGAAAAACCTGAAAAGATAAAAATTTTGCTGTTTTGGCATTGATAGAAAAGTCATTTTTAAACTTTTTTTATTTGCATGCCTGACATGGTCATTATACGTTAATAATATGTGTAGTAACTAGCACAAGTCTTGAAGAACCTGAAAAGACATAAATTTTGCTATTGATGCATTGATAGCAAAAAGCCATTTTATAACCTGAAAAGATAAAAATTTTGCTGTTTTGGCATTGATAGAAAAAAAGTAATTTTAAAGTGTGTAGTTACTAGCACAACTCTAAAACGACTTTAAAAAAGAAAGAAATTTCGCTGTTTTGGCATTGATAGAATTTTTTTTATTTTTGAACTTTTTTTTAATTGCATGCCTGTCATGGTCATAACAAATTTATAATGTGTGTAGTAACTAGCACAACTCTAAAACAACTTGAAAAGAATTTTTTTTTGATGTTTTGGCATTGATAGGAAAAAGTCATTTTTGAACTTTTTTATTTGCATGCCTGACACGCTCATTATACATTTATAACGTATGTAGTATCTAGCACAACTCTTGAACAACATGAAAAGATAGAAATTTTGCTGTTTTGGCATTGATAGAAAAAAGTCATTTTTGAACTTGTTTACTTGCATGCCTAACATGGTCATGATACATTTATATTGTGTGTAAGTAACAAGCACAACTCTAAAACAAGTTGAGCAGAAAGACATTTCGATGTTTTGGCATTATTAGAAAAAAGTCATTTTTGAACTGTCTTTTATTTGCATGCCTGACATAGTCATTATGCATTTATAATGTGTGTAGTAACTAGCACAATTCTTGAACAACCTGAAAAATTAGAAATTTTGCTGTTTTGGCATTTATAATGAGTGTAAGTAACTAGCACTACTCTAAAACAACTTGAAAAGAAAGAAATTTTAATGTTTTGGTATTGATAGAAAAAAAAATCATTTTTGAACTTTTTTTATTAACATGCCTGACATGGTCATAACAAATTTATAATGTGTGTAGTAACTAAATGAACTCAAAAACAATTTGAAAAGAAAGAAATTTTGATTCATTAATAGAAAAAATTCATTTTTGAATTTTTTTTTTGCATGCTTGACATGGTCATTATGCATTTTTAGTTTTTGCTTTCCGGTGGTTTATAGGGAAATATCAGTGGAATAAAACTGATAATTTCACTGTTTCAAACAATGAAAATAATGTTTACTGTGAAATGACGTCATTTTTTTTACGAAATGACGTCATTATTCCATCGTTATTCTTTAGTGAAACTCTTTTACAATAAACTGTGAAAAATGAATAAAATAAAAAGAAAAATTGTTGGATTCGGTGGCATATATCATTTGAATTCACTCGTCAATTAAAATCGATAATCCACCGATTCCAATATATATCCTCTATATAATGTCAGTAGTAACTGGCACAACTCGTGAACAACCTGAAAAGATATAAATTTTGCTGTTTTGGCATTGATTGAAAAAAAGTCATTTTTGAACTTTTTTATTTGCATCCCTGACATGGTCATAACAAATTTATAATGTGTGTAGTAACTAGCATATCTCTAAAGCAACTTAAAAAGAAAGAAATTTTCTGTTTTGGCATTATTAGAAAAAAAAGTCCTTTTTGAACTTATTTTTATTTGCATAATACACATGGTCATTAAGCATTTATAATGTGTGTAGTAACTAGCACAACTCTTAAACAACTTGATAAGAAAGAAATTTCGATATTTTGTCATTATAGAAAAAAGTCATTTTTGAACTTTTTTTATTTGCATGCATGCCACAGGCGTTATGCATTAAGACATTATGCATTTATAAAGTGTGTAGTAATTAGCACAACTCGTGAACAGCCTGAAAATATAGAAATGTTCATGTTTTGGCATTGATAGAAAAAAAGTCATTTTTGAACATTTTTTATTTTCATGCCTGACATGGTCATAACAAATTTATAATGTGTGTAGTAACTCGCTAAACTCTAAAACAATTTGAAAAGAAATAAATTTTGCTGTTTTGGCATTGATAGAAAAATAGTCATTTTTGAAATTTTTTATTTGTATCCCTGACATGGTCATAACAAATTTATAATGTGTGTAGTAACTAGCACAACTCTAAAACAGCTTGATGTGAAAGAAATTTCGATATTTTGTCATTGATAGAAAAAAAGTCATTTTTTAACTTTTTTTATTTGCATGCCTGACACAGGCATTATGCATTAAGTCATTATTCATTTATAAAGTGTGTAGTAATTAGCACAACTCGTGAACAACCTGAAAATATAGAAATGCTCGTTTTGGCATTGATAGAAAAAAAGTCATTTTTGATCTTTTTTTTATTTCCATGCCTGACATGGTCATAACAAATTTATAATGTGTGTAGTAACTCGCTAAACTCTGAAACAATGTTTTGGCATTGATAGAAAAATAGTTATTTTTGAACTTTTTTTATTTGCATTATACACATGGTCATAATACATTTATAATGTGTGTACTAAGTTGCACAACCTGAAAAGATAGAAATTTTGCTGTTTTGGCATTGATAAAAAAAGTCATTTTTGAAAATTTATAATGTGTGTAGTAACTAGCACAACTCTAAAACAACTGGAAAAGAAAGAAATTTTGATGTTTTGGCATTGATAGGAAAAAGTCATTTTTGAACTTTTTCTATTTGCATGCCTGACACGGTCATTATACATTTATAACATATGTTGTATCTAGCACATCTCTTGAACAACATGAAAAGATAGAAATTTTGCTGTTTTGGCATTGATAGAAAAGAGTCATTTTTGAACTTTTTTTTATTTGCATGCCTGACATGGTCATTATACATTTATAATGTGTGTAAGTAACTAGCACAACTCTAAAACAACTTGAGAAGAAAGAAATTTCGATGCTTCGTCATTGATAAAAAAGTCTTTTTTATTTGCATGGCTGACATGGCCATTATGCATTTATAATGTGTGTAGTAACTAGCACAACTCGTGAACATCCTGAAAATATAGAAATTTTGCTGTTTTTGCATTGATTGAAAAAAAGTCATTTTTGAATTTTTTTTTATTTGCATGCCTGACATGTTCATAACAAATTTATAATGTATGTAGTAACTAGCACATCTCTAAAAAACTTAAAAAGAAAGAAATTTTGCTGTTTTGGCATTGATAGAGAAAAAGTCATTTTTGAACTTTTTTTATTTGCATTATACACATGGTGATATTACATTTATAATGTGTGTACTAACTGGCACAACTCTTAAACAACCTGAAAAGTGGAAAATTTTGCTGTTTTGGCATTGATTGAAAAAAAAGTCATTTTTGAACTTTCTTTATTTACATGCCTTACATGGTCATAACAAATATATAATGTGTTTAGAAACTAGCACAACTCTAAAACAACTTGAAAAGAAAGAAATTTAAATGTTTTGGCATTGATAGAAAAGAAAAGTCATTTTTGAACTTTTGTTTATTTGCATGCATCACATAGTTAGAACAAATTTATAATGTGTGTAGTAACTAGCAAAACTGTAATAAAAAACTTTAAAAGAAAGAAATTTTCATGTTTTGGCATTGATAGAAACAAAGGCATTTTTGAACTTTTGTTTATTTGCATGCCTGACATGGTCATTATACATTCATAATGTGTGTAGTAACTAGAACAACGCTTAAACAACCTGAAAAGATAAAAATTTTGCTGTTTTGGCATTGATAGAAAAAAGTCATTTTTGAACTTTTTTTTATTTGCATACCAGACATGGTCATTATACATTATTAATGTGTGTAGTAACTAGCACAAGCCTTGAAGAACCTAAAAAGACAGAAACATTGCTATTTATGCATTGATAGAAAAAAGCCATTTTTGAATTATTTTTATTTGCTTGGTCATTATACATTTATAATGTGTGAAGTAACACTTTCATAACTCTTTTATAACCTGAAAAGATAAATATTTTGCTGTTTTGGCATTGATAGAAAAAAAGTAATTTTAAAGTGTGTAGTTAATAGAACAACTCTAAAACGACTTTAAAAAAGAAAGAAATTTTGCTGTTTTGGCATTGATAGAAAAAAGTCATTTTTGAACTTTTTTTATTTGCATGCCTGACACGCTCATTATACATTTATAATGTGTGTAAGTAACAAGCACAACTCTAAAACAACTTGAGCAGTAAGAAATTTCGATGTTTTGGCTTTGTTAGAAAAGAGTCATTTTTTAACTGTCTTTTATTTGCATGCCTGACATAGTCATTATGCATTTATAATGTGTGTATGTAACACGCACAACTCTAAAACAACTTAAGAAGAAAGAAATTTCGATGTTTTGTCATTAATAGAAAAAAAGTCATTTTTGAACTTTTTTTATTTGCATGCCTGACATGGTCATTATGCATTTATAATGTGTGTAGTAACTCTCACAACTCGTTAACAACCTGAAAAAATAAAATTTTTTTGTTTTGGCATTGATAATGTGTGTAAGTAACTAGCAATACTCTAAAACAACTTGAAAAGAAAGAAATTTTAATGTTTTGGTATTGAAAGAAAAAAATCATTTTTGAACTTTTTTTATTCGCATGCCTGATATGTTAATAACACATTTATAATATGTGTATGTAACACGCACAACTCTAAAACAACTTGAGAAGCAAGAAATTTCGTTGTTTTGTCATTGATAGAAAATAAGTCATTTTTTACTTTTTTTATTTGCATGCCTGACATGGTCATTATGCATTTATAATGTGTGTAGTAACTAGCACAACTCGTGAACAACCTGAAAAGATAGAAATTATGCTGTTTTGGCATTGATAGAAAAAAATAGTTATTTTTGAACTTTTTATTTATTTGCAAACCTGACATGGTAATTACACACTTATAATGTGTATTGAAAAGCTCAACTCTTTAACATCATAAAAACAAACAAATTTTGATGTTTTGGCATTGATATATAAAAAGTCATTTTTGAACTTTTTTTTAATTGCATGCCTGTAATGGTCATAACAAATTTATAATGTGTGTAGTAACTAGCACAACTCTAAAACAACTTGAAAAGAAATAAATTTTGATGTTTTGGCATTGATAGGAAAAAGTCATTTTTGAACTTTTTTTATTTGCATGCCTGACACGCTCATTATACATTTATAACGTATGTAGTATCTAGCACAACTCTTGAACAACATTTCAAGTCATTTTTGAAAATTTATAATGTGTGTAGTAACTAGCACAACTCTAAAACAACTGGAAAAGAAAGAAATTTTGATGTTTTGGCATTGATAGGAAAAAGTCATTTTTGAACTTTTTTTATTTGCATGCCTGACACGGTCATTATACATTTATAACGTACGTTGTATCTAGCACATGAACAACATGAAAAGATAGAAATTTTGCTGTTTTGGCATTGATAGAAAAGAGTCATTTTTGAACTTTTTTTTTATTTGCATGCCTGACATGGTGATTATACATAATGTGTGTAAGTAACTAGCACAACTCTATAACAACTTGAGAATAAAGAAAATTTGATTGTCATTGATAGAAAAAAAGTCATATTTGAAATTTTTTATTTGCATGCCTGACATGGTCATTATGCATTTATAATATGTGTAGTAACTAGCATATCTCGTGAACATCCTGAAAATATAGTAATTTTGCTGTTTTGGCATTGATGGAAAAAAAGTCATTTTTGAACTTTTTTTTATTTGCTTGGTCATTATACATTTATAAGTGTGTGGTAATTATCATAACTATTTTATAACCTAAAAAGATAGAACTTTTGCTGTTTTGGCATTGATAGAAAAAAAGTCATTTTAAAGTGTGTAGTAACTTGCACAACTCTAAAACGACTTTAAGAAAGAAAGAAACTTTGCTTCTTTTGGCATTGATAGAAAAAAAGTCATTTTTGAACTTTTTTTTATTTGCATGCCTGACATGGTCATAACAAATTTTTAATGTGTGTATTAACTAGCACAACTCTAGAACAACTCGAAAAGAAAGAAATTTTGATGTTTTGGCATTGATAGGAAAAAGTCATTTTTGAACTTTTTTTATTTGCACGGTCATTATACATTTATAACGTATGTTGTTTCTAGCACATCTCTTGAACAAAAAGATAGAAATTTTGCTGTTTTGGCATTGATAGAAAAATAGTCATTTTTGAACTTTTTTTATTTGCATGCCTGACATGGTCATTATACATTAATAATGTGTGTAGTAACTAGCACAAGTCTTGAAGAACCTTAAACATGGTCATAACAAATTTATAATGTGTGTTGTAACTTAATGAACCCAAAAACAACTTAAAAAGAAAGAAATTTTAATGAATTTATCAAAAAAAAATCATTTTTCAACTTTTTTTTATTGTCATGCTTGACATGGTAATTATGCATTGTTAGTTTATGCTTTCCGTAGCTTTATAGGGAAATATCAGTGGAATAAAACTGATAATTTCACTTTTTCAAACAATGAAAATTATCAGTGAAAATTATCGAAAATTTTCTCTGTTTACTGTGAAATGACGTCATTTATTTACGAAATGACGTCATTATTCCAGCGTTATTCTTTAGTGAAACTCTTTTACAATGTATATAAAATGTGAAAAATGAATAAAATAAAAAGAAAAATCGTTGTATTCGGTGGCATATATCATTTTAATTCACTCGTGATTATAGAAAAAATATATTTTCTATGATCACTCGTCAATTAAAATCGATAATCCACCGATTCCAACATACATCCTCTATATAATGTCAGTAGTAACTAGCACAATTCTTGAACAACCTGAAAAATTAGAAATTTTGCTGTTTTGGCATTTATAATGAGTGTAAGTAACTAGCACTACTCTAAAACAACTTGAAAAGAAAGAAACTTTGCTGTTTTTACATTGATAGAAAAAAGTCATTTTTGAACTTCTTTTATTTGCATGCCTGATATGGTAATTACACATTTATAATGTGTGTAGTATAGAGCCCAACTCTTGAACAACATAAAAATAAACAAATTTTGCTGTTTTGGCATTGATAGAAAAAAGACATTTTTGAACTTTTTTTTATTTGCATGCCTGACATGGTCATAACAAATTGATAACGTATGTAGTATCTAGCACAACTTTTGAACATCCTGAAAAGATAGAAATTTAAATGTTTTGGCATTGATAGAAAAAAAGTCATTTTTAAATTTTTTTTATTTGCATGCCTGACATAGTCATTATACATTTATTATGTGTGTATGTAACGAGCACAACTCTTTCACAACCTGAGAAGAAAGATATTTCGATGTTTTGTCATTGATAGAAAAAAAGTCATTTTTGAATTTTTTTTATTTGCATGCCTGACATGGTCATTATGCATTTATAATGTGTGTAGTAACTAGCACAACTCGTGAACAACCTGAAAAGAAAGAAATTTTGCTGTTTTGGCATTGATAGAAAAAAAGGCATTTTTGAACTTTTTTTTATTTGCATGCCTGACATGGTTATTATTCATTTATAATGTGTGTAGTAACTAGAACGACGCTTGAACAACATAAAAAGATAAAAAATTTGCTGTTTGGCATTGATTGAAAAAAAGTGATTGTTTAACTTTTTTTTATTTGCATGCCTGACATGGTCATTATACATTAATAATGTGTGTAGTAACTAGCACAAGTCTTGAAGAACCTGAAAAGAAAGAAATTTTGCTACTTTGGCATTGATAGAAAAAAAAGTCATTTTTGAACTTTTTTTATTTGCTTGGTCATTATACATTTATCATGTTTGTAGTAACTATCATAACTTTTTTATAACCTGAAAAGATAGAAAATTTGCTGTTTTGGCATTGATAGAAAAAAAGTCATTTTAATGTGTGTAGTAACTAGCACAACTCTAAAACGACTTTAAAAAAGAATTTTTTTTGCTGTTTAGGCATTGATAGAAAAAAGTCATTTTTGAACTTTTTCATTTGCATGCCTGACATGGTTATAACATATTTATAATGTGTGTTGTAACTTAATGAACTTAAAAACAACTTAAAAAGAAAGACATTTTAATGCATTTATAAACAAAAATTCATTTTTGAACTTTTTTATTGTCATGCTTGACATGGTCATTATGCATTGTTAGTTTATGCTTTCCGGTGCTTTATAGGGAAATATCAGTGGAATAAAACTGATAATTTCACTTTTTCAAACAATGAAAATTATCAGTGAAAATTATCGAAAATTTTCTCTGTTTACTGTGAAATGACGTCATTTATTTACGAAATGACGTCATTATTCCAGCGTTATTCTTTAGTGAAACTCTTTTACAATGTATATAAACTGTGAAAAATGAATAAAATAAAAAGAAAAATTGTTGTATTCGGTGGCATATATCATTTTAATTCACTCGTGATTATAGAAAAAATATATTTTCTATGATCACTCGTCAATTAAAATCGATAATCCACCGATTCCAACATACATCCTCTATATAATGTCAGTAGTAACTAGCACAATTCTTGAACAACCTGAAAAATTAGAAATTTTGCTGTTTTGGCATTTATAATGAGTGTAAGTAACTAGCACTACTCAAAACAACTTGAAAAGAAAGAAACTTTGCTGTTTTTACATTGATAGAAAAAAGTCATTTTTGAACTTCTTTTATTTGCATGCCTGATATGGTAATTACACATTTATAATGTGTGTAGTATAGAGCCCAACTCTTGAACAACATAAAAAGAAACAAATTTTGCTGTTTTGGCATTGATAGAAAAAAGACATTTTTGAACTTTTTTTTATTTGCATGCCTGACATGGTCATAACAAATTGATAACGTATGTAGTATCTAGCACAACTTTTGAACATCCTGAAAAGATAGAAATTTAAATGTTTTGGCATTGATAGAAAAAAAGTCATTTTTTAAACTTTTTTTATTTGCATGCCTGACATAGTCATTATACATTTATTATGTGTGTATGTAACGAGCACAACTCTTTCACAACCTGAGAAGAAAGATATTTCGATGTTTTGTCATTGATAGAAAAAAAGTCATTTTTGAATTTTTTTTATTTGCATGCCTGACATGGTCATTATGCATTTATAATGTGTGTAGTAACTAGCACAACTCGTGAACAACCTGAAAAGAAAGAAATTTTGCTGTTTTGGCATTGATAGAAAAAAAGGCATTTTTGACTTTTTTTTATTTGCATGCCTGACATGGTCATTATACATTAATAATGTGTGTAGTAACTAGCACAAGTCTTGAAGAACCTGAAAAGAAAGAAATTTTGCTACTTTGGCATTGATAGAAAAAAAAGTCATTTTTGAACTTTTTATATTTGCTTGGTCATTATACATTATCATAACTTTTTTATAACCTGAAAAGATAGAAAATTTGCTGTTTTGGCATTGATAGAAAAAAAGTCATTTTAATGTGTGTAGTAACCTAGCACAACTCTAAAACGACTTTAAAAAAGAAAGAAATTTTGCTGTTTTGGCATTGATAGAAAAAAAGTCATGGTCATAACAAATTTATAATGTGTGTAGTAACTTGCTGAACTCAAAATCATCTTGAAAAGAAAGAAATTTTGCTGTTTTGGCAATGATAGAAAAAAAGTCATTTTTGAACTTTTTTTATTTGCATGCCAGACATGGTCATTATGCTTTTATAATGTGTGTAGTATAGAGCCCAACTCTTGAACAACATAAAAAGAAACAAATTTTGCTGTTTTGGCATTGATAAAAAAGTCATTAATTGATAACGTATGTAGTATCTAGCACAACTCTTGAATATCCTGAAAAGATAAAATTTTTAATGTTTTGGCATTGATAGAAAAAAAGTCATTTTTGAACTTTTTTTATTTGCATGCCTGACATAGTCATTATACATTTATAAAGTGTGTATGTAACACGCACAACTCTAAAACAACTTAAGAAGAAAGAAATTTCGATGTTTTGTCATTAATAGAAAAAAAGTCATTTTTGAACTTTTTTTATTTGCATGCCTGATATGTTAATAACACATTTATAATATTTGCATGGTCATTATGCATTTATTATGTGTTAAGTAACTAGCACAACTCGTGAACAACCTGAAAAGAAAGAAATTATGCTGGTTTGGCATTGATAATGTGTGTAAGTAACTAGCACTACTCTAAAACAACTTGAAAAGAAAGAAATTTTAATATTTTGGTATTGATAGAAAAAAAATCATTTTTAACTTTTTTTATTCGCATGCCTGATATGTTAATAACACATTTATAATATGTGTATGTAACACGCACAACTCTAAATCAACTTGAGAAGAAAGAAATTTCGTTGTTTTGTCATTGATAGAAAATAAGTCATTTTTGAACTTTTTTTATTTGCATGCCTGACATGGTCATTATGCATTTATAATGTGTGAAGTAACTAGCACAACTCGTGAACAACCTGAAAAGAAAGAAATTATGCTGTTTTAGCATTGATAGAAAAAATAGTTATTTTTGAACTTTTTTTTAATTTGCAAACCTGACATGGTAATAACACACTTATAATGTGTGTATTGAAAAGCCCAACTCTTTAACAACATAAAAACAAACAAATTTTGATGTTTTGGCATTGATAGAGAAAACTTTTTTTTTACTTGCATGCCTGACATGGTCATTATACATTTATAATGTGTGTAGTAAATAACCCAACTCTTGAACAACATATCAAGCAACACATTTTGCTGTTTTGGCATTGATAGAAAAAAGTCAATTTTTTTTTATTTGCATGCATGGTATGGTAATTTGCATGGTAATTATACATGTATTATGTGTGTAGCAACTAGCACAAGTTTTGAACAACATGAAAAGATTGAAATTTTGCTGCTTTGGCATTGATAAAAAAAATCATTTTTGAACTTTTTTTATTTGCATGCCTGACATGGTTATAACAAATTAATAATTTTCACATAATTTTTTAATGTTTATAATGTTATATAACACAGTAACTTGCTGAACTCAAAAACAACTTGAAAAGAAAGAAATTTTGATGTTTTGGCATTGATAGAAAAAAGAAATTTTGATGTTTTGGCATTGATAGAAAAAAGAAATTTTGATGTTTTGGCATTGATAGAAAAAAGTCATTTTTGAACTTTTTTATTTGCATGCCTGAAACGGTTATCTTACATTTATAACCTATGTTGTATCTAGCGCTTCTCTTGAACAACATGAAAAGATAGAAATTTTGCTGTTTTGGCATTGAAAGAAAAATAGTCAATTTTGAACTTTTTTTATTTGCATGCCTGACATGGTCATAACAAATTTATAATGTGTGTAGTAACAAGCACATCTCTAAAACAACTTAAAAAAATCTTTTTGCTGTTTTGGCATTGATAGAGAAAAAGTCATTTTTGAACTTTTTTTTATTTGCGTTATACACATGGTTACACACATATTACATTTATAATGTGTTTAGTAACTAGCACAACTCTTAAACAACATGAAAAGATAGAAATTTTGCTGTCTTGGCATTGGTAGAAAAAAGTCATTTTTGAACTTGTTTATTTGCATTGTTGACATGGTCATGGTACATTTATAATGTGTGTAAGTAACAAGCACAATTCTAAAACAACTTGAGCGGAAAGAAATTTCGATGTTTTGGCATTCAGAAAAAAGTCATTTTTGAACTGTCTTTTGTTTGCATGCCTGACATAGTCATTATGCATTTATAATGTGTGTAGTAACTAGCACAACTCTTGAACAACCTGAAAAGTTAGAAATTTTGCTGTTTTGACATTTATAATGTGTGTAAGTCACTAGCACTACTCTAAAACAACTTAAAAAGAAAGAAATTTTGCTGTTTTGGCATTGATAGAAAAAAAGGCATTTTTGAACTTTTTTTTATTTGCATGCCTGACATGGTCATTATACATTAATAATGTGTGTAGTAACTAGCACAAGTCTTGAAGAACCTGAAAAGAAAGAAATTTTGCTGTTTTGGCATTGATAGAAAAAAAAGTCATTTTTGAACTTTTTTTATTTGCTTGGTCATTATACATTTATCATAACTTTTTTATAACCTGAAAAGATAGAAAATTTGCTGTTTTGGCATTGATAGAAAAAAAGTCATTTTAATGTGTGTAGTAACTAGCACAACTCTAAAACGACTTTAAAAAAGAATTTTTTTTGCTGTTTTGGCATTGATAGATAAAAGTCATTTTTGAACTTTTTCATTTGCATGCCTGACATGGTTATAACATATTTATAATGTGTGTTGTAACTTAATGAACTTAAAAACAACTTAAAAAGAAAGACATTTTAATGCATTTATAAACAAAAATTCATTTTTGAACTTTTTTTATTGTCATGCTTGACATGGTCATTATGCATTGTTAGTTTATGCTTTCCGGTGCTTTATAGGGAAATATCAGTGGAATAAAACTGATAATTTCACTTTTTCAAACAATGAAAATTATCAGTGAAAATTATCGAAAATTTTCACTGTTTACTGTGAAATTACGTCATTTTTTTACGAAATAACGTCATTATTCCAGCGTTATTCTTTAGTGAAACTCTTTTACAATGTATATAAACTGTGAAAAAAGCATAAAATAAAAAGAAAATTTGTTGGATTCGGTGGCATATATCATTTTAACTTACTCGTGATCATAGAAAATATATTTTTTCTATGATCACTCGTCAATTAAAATCGATAATCCACCGATTCCAACATATATCCTCTATATAATGAGAGTAGTAACTAGCACAACTCGTGAACAACCTGAAAAGATAGAAATTTTGCTGTTTTGGCATTGATAGAAAAATAGTCATTTTTGAACTTTTTTATTTGCATCCCTGACATGGTCATAACAAATTTATAATGTGTGTAGAAACTAGCACAACTCGTGAACAACCTGAAAAGATAGAAATTTTGCTGTTTTGGCATTGATTGAAAAGAAGTCATTTTTTAACTTTTTCTTATTTGCATGCCTGACATGGTCATAACAAATTTAAAATGTTAATCAACTTAAAAAGAAATAAATTTTGCTGTTTTGGCATTGTTAGAAAAAAAATCATTTTTGAACTTATTTTTATTTGCATTATACACATGGTCATTATGCATTTATAATGTGTGTAGCACAACTCTAAAACAACTTGATAAGAAAGAAATTTTGTCATTGATAGAAAAAAAGTCATTTTTGATTTTTTTTATATTTGCATGCCTGACACAGGCATTATGCATTATGCATTAAGTCTTTATGCATTTATTAAGTGTGTAGTAACTAGCACAACTCGTGAACAACCTGAAAAGATAGAAATTTTGCTGTTTTGGCATTGATAGAAAAAAAGTCATTTTTAAAAAAAATTTATTTGCATGCCTGACATGGTCATAACAAATTTATAATGTGTGTAGTAACTCGCTAAACTCTAAAACAATTTGAAAAGAAATAAATTTTGCTGTTTTGGCATTGATAGAAAAATAGTCATTTTTTATTTTTTTTTATTTGCATGCCTGACATGGTCATAACAAATTTATAATGTGTGTAGTAACCAGCACAACTCTAAAACAACTCGAACAGAAAGAAATTTTGATGTTTTGGCATTGATAGAAAAAAGTCATTTTTGGACTGACATGGTCATTATACATTTATAATGTGTGTAGTAACTAGCACAACTCATTAACACCTGAAAAGATAGAAATTTTGCTGTTTTGGCATTGATAAAAAAGTCATTTTTGAACTTTTTTTTATTCGCATGCCTGACCAACTTATAACAAATTTATAATATGTGTAGTAACTAGCACAATTCTTGAACAACTTAAAAAGAAACAAATTTTCCTGTTTTGGCATTGATAGAGAAAAAGTCAATTTTAAACTTTTTTTATTTGCATGCCTTACATGGTCATAACAAATTTATAATGTGTTACTATCACAACTCTAAAACAACTTGAAAAACAAGAAATTTCGATGTTTTGCCATTGATAGAAATTTATAATGTGTTACTAGCACAACTCTAAAACAACTTGAAAAAAAAGTTATTTTCATGTTTTCGCATTGATAGAAAAAAGGTCATATTTGAATTTTTATTTATTTGCATGCCTGACATGGTCATTATACATTGATAATGTGTTTAGTAACTTGGACAACTCTTGAACAACCTGAAAAGATAGAAATTTTGCTGTTTTGGAAAAAAGTCATTTTTGAACTTTTTTTCATTCGAATGTCTGGACATGGTCATAACAAATTTAAAATGTGTGTAGTAACTCGCTAAACTCTAAAACAATTTGAAAAGAAAGAAATTTTGCTGTTTTGGCATAGAGAAAAAGTCATTTTTGAACATGTTTGTATTTGCAGGCCTAAAATGGTCATTATACATGTATTATGTGTGTAGCAACTAGCACAAGTCTTGAACAACATGAAAAGATTGAAATTTTGCTGCTTTGACAAATTTTGCTGTTTTGGCATTGATAAAAAAGTCATTAATTGATAACGTATGTAGTATCTAGCACAACTCTTGAATATCCTGAAAAGATAAAATTTTTAATGTTTTGGCATTGATAGAAAAAAAGTCATTTTTGAACTTTTTTTATTTGCATGCCTGACATAGTCATTATACATTTATAAAGTGTGTATGTAACACGCACAACTCTAAAACAACTTAAAAAGAAAGAAATTTCGATGTTTTCGCATTGATAGAAAAAAGGTCATATTTGAATTTTTATTTATTTGCATGCCTGACATGGTCATTATACATTGATAATGTGTTTAGTAACTTGGACAACTCTTGAACAACCTGAAAAGATAGAAATTTTGCTGTTTTGGAAAAAAGTCATTTTTTAACTTTTTTTTATTTGCATGCCTGACATGGTCATAACAAATTTATAATGTGTGTATTAACTTGCTGAACTGAAAAACAATTTGAAAAGAAAGAAATTTTGCTATTTTGGCATTGATAGAAAAAAGTCATTTTTGACCTTTTTTTAATTTGCATTATACACATGGTCATAATACATATATTATGTGTGTAGTAAGTAGCACAACTCATTAACAACCGGAAAAGATAGAATTTTTTGCTGTTTTGGCATTGATCGAAAAAAAGTCATTTTGAACTTTTGTTAATTTGCATGCCTGACATGGTCATTAAACATTTATAATGTGTGTAGTAACTAGAACAAGTCTTGAAGAACCTTAAAAGACAGAAATTTTGCTATTTTGGCATTGATAGAACAAAGTCATTTTTCAACCTTTTTTAATTTTTGTTCATTATACATTTATAATGTGTGTAGTAACACTATCATAACTCTTTAATAACCTGAAAAGATTTTGCTGTTTTGGCAATGATAGAAAAAAAGTCATTTGAATGTGTGTAGTAACCTAGCACAACTCTAAAACGACTTTAAAAAAGAAAGAAATTTTGCTGTTTTGGCATTGATAGAAAAAAAGTCATGGTCATAACAAATTTATAATGTGTGTAGTAACTTGCTGAACTCAAAATCATCTTGAAAAGAAAGAAATTTTGCTGTTTTGGCAATGATAGAAAAAAAGTCATTTTTGAACTTTTTTTATTTGCATGCCAGACATGGTCATTATGCTTTTATAATGTGTGTAGTATAGAGCCCAACTCTTGAACAACATAAAAAGAAACAAATTTTGCTGTTTTGGCATTGATAAAAAAGTCATTAATTGATAACGTATGTAGTATCTAGCACAACTCTTGAATATCCTGAAAAGATAAATTTTTTAATGTTTTGGCATTGATAGAAAAAAAGTCATTTTTGAACTTTTTTTATTTGCATGCCTGACATAGTCATTATACATTTATAAAGTGTGTATGTAACACGCACAACTCTAAAACAACTTAAAAGAAAGAAATTTCGATGTTTTGTCATTAATAGAAAAAAAGTCATTTTTGAACTTTTTTTATTTGCATGCCTGACATGGTCATTATGCATTTATTATGTGTTAAGTAACTAGCACAACTCGTGAACAACCTGAAAAGAAAGAAATTATGCTGGTTTGGCATTGATAATGTGTGTAAGTAACTAGCACTACTCTAAAACAACTTGAAAAGAAAGAAATTTTAATATTTTGGTATTGATAGAAAAAAAAACATTTTTGAACTTTTTTTATTCGCATGCCTGATATGTTAATAACACATTTATAATATGTGTATGTAACACGCACAACTCTAAATCAACTTGAGAAGCAAGAAATTTCGTTGTTTTGTTATTGATAGAAAATAAGTCATTTTTGAACTTTTTTTATTTGCATGCCTGACATGGTCATTATGCATTTATAATGTGTGAAGTAACTAGCACAACTCGTGAACAACCTGAAAAAAAAGAAATTATGCTGTTTTGGCATTGATAGAAAAAATAGTTATTTTGGAACTTTTTTTTTATTTGCAAACCTGACATGGTAATTACACACTTATAATGTGTGTATTGAAAAGCCCAACTCTTTATCAACATAAAAACAAACAAATTTTGATGTTTTGGCATTGATAGAGAAAACTTTTTTTTTACTTGCATGCCTGACATGGTCATTATACATTTATAATGTGTGTAGTAAATAACCCAACTCTTGAACAACATATCAAGCAACACATTTTGCTGTTTTGGCATTGATAGAAAAAAGTCAATTTTTTTTTATTTGCATGCATGGTATGGTAATTTGCATGGTAATTATACATGTATTATGTGTGTAGCAACTAGCACAAGTTTTGAACAACATGAAAAGATTGAAATTTTGCTGCTTTGGCATTGATAAAAAAAATCATTTTTGAACTTTTTTTATTTGCATGGTTATAACAAATTAATAATTTTCACATAATTTTTTAATGTTTATAATGTTATATAACACAGTAACTTGCTGAACTCAAAAACAACTTGAAAAGAAAGAAATTTTGATGTTTTGGCATTGATAGAAAAAAGAAATTTTTATGTTTTGGCATTGATAGAAAAAAGAAATTTTGATGTTTTGGCATTGATAGAAAAAAGTCATTTTTGAACTTTTTTATTTGCATGCCTGAAACGGTTATCTTACATTTATAACCTATGTTGTATCTAGCGCTTCTCTTGAACAACATGAAAAGATAGAAATTTTGCTGTTTTGGCATTGAAAGAAAAATAGTCAATTTTGAACTTTTTTTATTTGCATGCCTGACACATCTCTAAAACAACTTAAAAAATTCTTTTTGCTGTTTTGGCATTGATAGAGAAAAAGTCATTTTTGAACTTTTTTTTATTTGCGTTATACACATGGTCATATTACATTTATAATGTGTTTAGTAACTAGCACAACTCTTAAACAACATGAAAAGATAGAAATTTTGCTGTCTTGGCATTGGTAGAAAAAAGTCATTTTTGAACTTGTTTATTTGCATTGTTGACATGGTCATGGTACATTTATAATGTGTAAGTAACAAGCACAATTCTAAAACAACTTGAGCGGAAAGAAATTTCGATGTTTTGGCATTCAGAAAAAAGTCATTTTTGAACTGTCTTTTGTTTGCATGCCTGACATAGTCATTATGCATTTATAATGTGTGTAGTAACTAGCACAACTCTTGAACAACCTGAAAAGTTAGAAATTTTGCTGTTTTGACATTTATAATGTGTGTAAGTCACTAGCACTACTCTAAAACAACTTAAAAAGAAAGAAATTTTGCTGTTTTGGCATTGATAGAAAAAAAGGCATTTTTGAACTTTTTTTATTTGCATGCCTGACATGGTCATTATACATTAATAATGTGTGTAGTAACTAGCACAAGTCTTGAAGAACCTGAAAAGAAAGAAATTTTGCTGTTTTGGCATTGATAGAAAAAAAGGCATTTCTGAACTTTTTTTTATTTGCATGCCTGACATGGTCATTATACATTAATAATGTGTGTAGTAACTAGCACAAGTCTTGAAGAACCTGAAAAGAAAGAAATTTTGCTACTTTGGCATTGATAGAAAAAAAAGTCATTTTTGAACTTTTTTTATTTGCTTGGTCATTATATCATAACTTTTTTTATAACCTGAAAAGATAGAAAATTTGCTTTTTTGGCATTGATAAAAAAAGTCATTTTTGAACTTTTTTTATTAGCATGCCTGACCAACTTATAACAAATTAAAAATGTGTGTAGTAACTAGCACAACTCTTGAACAACTAAAAAAGAAACAAATTTTCCTGTTTTGTCATTGATAGAGAAAAAGTCAATTTTTGAACAACATGAAAAGATTGAAATTTTGCTGCTTTGGCATTGATAAAAAAAATCATTTTTGAACTTTTTTTATTTGCATGCCTGACATGGTCATAACAAATTTATAATGTGTCACTAGCACAACTCTAAAACAACTTGAAAAACAAGAAATTTCGATGTTTTGCCATTGATAGAAATTTATAATGTGTGTAGCAACTAGCACAACTCTAAAACAACTTGAAAAGAAAGAGATTTTCATGTTTTGGCATTGATAGAAAAAAGGTCATTTTTGAATATTTTTTTATTTGCATGCCTGAGATGGTCATTATACATTTATAATGTTTTAAAAAACTAAGACAACTCTTGAACAACCTTAAAAGATAGAAATTTTGCTGTTTTGGCATTGATAGAATTTTTTTTTAATTTGCATTCCTGATATGGTCATAACAAATTTATAATGTGTGTAGTAACTAGCACATCTCTAAAACAACTTAAAAAGAAAGAAATTTTGCTGTTTTGGCATTGATAGAGAAAAAGTCATTTTTGAACTTGTTTTTATCATTCCTGACATGGTCATAACAAATTTATAATGTGTGTAGTAACCAGCACAACTCTAAAACAACTTGAACAGAAAGAAATGTTGATGTTTTGGCATATCAAATGAAGTCGTATTCATTCATAAACAGTGCGCGAACAATCAAAGTGACGTCATACTTATCTCTTAACATCATTTCATCTGCACAAGTAAGTATCTCTCCGCTCCATTACAGTATCCGTTCCGGCTCCACTTTCAGCAAGTGCTTCAGATATAAGAATAGACAATTATGTGAAAAGCTCGGGAATCTAGATATATAATCATGTAACTTTTGATTAGTGGTGATCCTTATTTATACATCGTTCATTATCATGTTGGGGCGTATAGATGATACATATTTATATAATATGATTGCTTCACGTGTTAAGTTTATTTGCTTAAAATGAAATAAATTTTCTTATGTTTCTTAATAACTCTTTACTTGTGCTTCTAATTTGATGGTTTTCTATATAAATAGAATGGGTGTAATGTTTACCCGAGTGTATTTCCAGTATGCGGATTAATTTTTGTTAAATCTAATATTTAAAATATGTACAGTCGTTTACAATGAAAACGACAACGGATAAATCAATAAAAGCGCATATATAGATAAATCAGATATAGAACAAATACAATAAGGTCTGTTTTTTTAATCATGATTGTATTTAGGGGAGGGAACTGTGCATTTGAAAAATTGAATAAAACAGAACAGTGTCATGTGATTCCCATGTATTATTTGCAACGGTATGTTACTGGTGGAGATAATATTAACGTATGGGAAAGTTGATCTATAATAACTAAATATACGATGAACGTTGCAATAGTAACCCAATATACGAATTGTCATACTAATGTGTAGCGATTATTTACGTTATGTTTTGCAACAATCGAAGAAAAACATTATATCATTTCGACCAGGCTTAAAATAGAGTCAGCGATAATTGGTTCAGAATAAACTAAATAAATAATTAATTATTAATTAATTAAATACGCCCTGATAGATAGTTTTCATAAATATTGCTCATTATTTGTATAAAACATTTTAATATTTACGACAAGCATGTTTTCACGTCGCATTTGTGCTTCTATGCTTAAGCAGTATTAAAACATAGCATACGAAATCGTTCACTGAACACATATAATTATGGAAAAATTATTTTTAAATAGCGTACGCTAAATATATAAAATGAATATATAAGTCTGATCAATTGAATTTCATTTTTAATCTAACACACATAACATATTAAAGACAAACACAATAGCTACGTTGATAAATGATAGCTCATTGATATCATCATATTCCTACCTTGTGATACATTAACTTTATTCAGACCCTGGCCACTGTCTGCACATTTACATAGTCAGCTCGATAAACGACATTCTTACGTTTGGACTGTGTTATTTGTAATTTGATTCCCTGAATTGTCGGACATCCTCTGCTGACCTATGTTTAAGATGTGCTTAACTACCTACAGTAGGAGACGTAGGAGACCGTATACAAAGTAGCCAAACGAATGCATTGAACAAACATACGCAACGTTGTGAGATTGCAACGCAAATGCAATTAAATATAGTATTGCTAACATTTTACCAAGGGAAGTGCTAACTACCAGCCTATCGAAGCGCACATTGGCCCATGCACATTGGATTACATTGGCAAATAAATGTGTTACCACTTCATAATGCAATCACATATCTGCGTTTTAATATATACATAAAGTGAACCTTCTGCCGCATCACAAGGAAAGAAACCATGCATACTAGAACGTTGCCTTGTAGTTATGGCAAACAGTGAGACACAAAACTCACAATGTACTATTAGACAAAACACAACACACAAACAAACAATGAACAAACAAACAAAAAAAGTAAATATGGGACAACTGCTGTGGAACGGTCTATGCAAAACTGTTGGTTATCGACCGGTTGTAAGGAGCTCCAAACCTGACAAGAGATCAAGAGTTCTTTATAAAGTCTAAATACATTTCATCAATTAGAGCAAATATCATTCCCCTTCTAACATCGCAGGTCAAATTAAATAGCAATGCAAACGATAATTAATTTCGATTTAATTAAAATTTAAAACTACTCAAAAGCAGAGCAAATGAATTTAACTTTTTGATTAACGATTAAAATTGAATTGAGAAACAACTACCTCTCGTCCTCGATGTGTTCATAGGCTTACCGAAACTCGATGATAACTGATTACAGTATACTAATTAATATTTTATTCTACACAGGCTATTATAATCTTACGATGGCGTTATTGAGTATCTTACATCCTGTATTACAAAGATATGGTGATGTTGTCAATTTTCGGGGAATTAAGCTCAAATTAGCCTATTTAATGAATGGAGTGTATTCATTCGGGTCTGCTGGCGTTGTAAAGGTCATTTAAGGTGAAAAACTTGGTTCAACAGGTACGCCAAAAAAGAGGATGCCTCAGTGAATAAGCGCGCCGGTACAACATTTAAGATAAATGCTGTGTTACGACCTGAATTGTAATAACTTTATTACATTATTACAATTGCGTGACAACCTGAATTATAATAACGAAAAGTGTAATAAACTTATTTCTTGGTTTAAGATTGCATCTGATCGCATTTTCAAACACAGATTATTGCAAAATATAATGCATACATGTATATAAAATTTATATTAATAGGCAGTACGACCTATGAATGACAAAAAGGTGTTCTCATACATTTACCTCAATTGCAATTAAGTTATTTCATTATTACAATTGCTTGACAGCCTGAATTGTAATAACACCCGAAAGTGTAATAAACTTATTTCTAGGTTTAAAAAATTGCATCTAATCGCTTTTTCAAACACAGATTATTGCAAAATATAATGCAATGCATACATACATATATATATATATATATATAACACCTATTTGTCATTCATAGGTCGTATTGCCCTATTAATATATATATATATATATATATATATATATATATATATATAAATATATATATATATATATATATATATATATATATATATATATATATATATAATGTTCATATATATTAATAGGGCAATACGACCTATGAATGACAAATAGGGGTTCTCATACAAACTTAATTGTCATAAAGTTATTGCATTATTACAATTGCTTGAAAGCCCGGAATTGTAATAACGCTAACAAGTGTAATAAACTTATTTCATGGTTTAAAGGGAGATTATACGATTTTTATATGTGTTAAATTGTAATATATTGATAAAATATGTTACAATAACACAAAATAGGCAAGAAAAATTATACATTGATGACGAATTTCATAAAATGAAGCAAAGACAAATTACCGCCCCGAGCCGATTGTGACGAAGATATTTCGTACATATTTTCCTGCAATTACCGAAGCATTCATCTTTTTATTAGGATCGGATTAGTTTTCGTGTGTCGTATGAATATATATCGTTGCAGGAAATTAAAATGATCCGTAAAACTAAATTTAGATTCACATCGTACATGCATTAAATACATGCTGGCGAATTCGACTGTACAGACATTTTCGATTTCAGAATTAAATATCTGGCTTATTTCGCATTTTCAACACATGTTCTTAATTATATTCTTAACCTTTATTTTAATTTATTATGAAATATTTGTATAATAAGTTTTATACACATTTTTTATAAATTCATAAATATTTGACAAAATCGTATAATCTCCCTTTAATATTGCATCTGATCGCATTTTTAAACACAACTTATTGCAAAATATAATCCATACATGTATATAAATTTATATATATATTAACAGGGCAATCCGACCTATGAATGACAAAAAAAGGTGTTCTCATACAAACTCAATTGTAATAAAGTTATTACATTTTTACAATCGCTTGTTGCCCTGAATTTTGATAACACAAACTCATTTGTTGGTTTAAAATTGTATCTTATCGTTTTTGTCAAATACAAATGATTGCAAAATATAATGCATATGTGTATATAAAAATGCATCTTAGTAATAAAGTATTTGGCCTATTAACGTCAAAATGTTGTTTTATACAATCTGAGTTGTGACCATGAAATGTAATGGCGTCATGAAATATGTAATGATATTTTTCTTGGTATGAAATTGTATATCATCAAATTCTTAACATTAATTCATGGGGAACATAATGCATAACTTTAAATGAAAAAGGTTATCAGACTGTTTAATGACGATCACAGATTTTGTGATACAATATATATATTTCTTTTATACCTTATGATAAAAGTATAACAGTTCTGCAGTGAAATAACAGTGAATGAAAATAACTTACTCAACGAAAATCAGGCAGGATTTTGTGCGGGATATTCAACAAATGATCACATACTTGCATTAAACATATTACTTCAAAAATTAAGATCCGAAAAACGTAAACTATATTGTTCATTTGTCGACTTTTCTGCTGCATTTGACTCAATTTGGAGAGCAGGCTTGTGGTATAAAATTTTCAAATTAGGAATACGAGGAAAATATTTTGAAGTTATAAGAAATATGTATGCAAACATAAAATCATGTGTCTCATCAAATGGCAATAAATCCCCTATGTTCTACAGCTCGTGTGGTGTTCGCCAAGGTGAAAATTTATCCCCCATTCTGTTTTCCATGTATTTAAACGATCTGGAAGACTATTTAAAACTACACAGTTCAGGAATTGACATGGAAATTGTTTCTGGCGATACCACATACTTTTTGCAGTTGCTTGTCCTGCTATATGCAGATGACACAATAATATTTGGCCAGACCGAATCGGATTTTAATAATAGCCTTAGACTTTTTTTATAACTTTTGCCAAGAATGGAAATTGAATATAAACTACTCTAAAACTAAAGTTATAGTTTTTGGAACAAATAAACCAAACAAATACAGGTTCTTTATTAACAATCAACTCATGGAAACTGTAAAAGAATATAAATACTTAGGAGTAGATTCACTTCCTCTGGAAGTTTATTAAATTTTTAAAGACATTTAACAGCCCAAGCCAATAAAGCAATGTTTAGTTTATTGTCACGAATCAAAAATTTAGACCTTCCCATCGATGTACAAATTAAATTATTTGACCATACAATTCTACCAATCTTAAAATACGGATGTGAAATTTGGGGGTACGAAAACCTAGATTTTATTGAACAATTTCACTACAACTTTCTCCGCAGGATTATCGAAACAAAAGTGTCAATCCCAAAATACTGTCTTTATGCTGAATTGGGTCGATATCCACTAGATGTCGTAATTAAAACGCGAATGATAAAATATTGGAATAAAATTGTCTTGGAAAAAGTGATAAACTATCCCACCTTATATAAAAATATACACGTAACTCACCAGTAAATTTCAAATGGACAGAAAGCATCGCCAATATTTTGAATGCAACTGGTCTCTCGCATGTTTGGTTGCAGCAAGAAAATATCAGTTCTAAAACCATCCATTATAATGTTAGGAAAGTCTTAATTGATCAATTCATTCAAAACTGGCGGTCACAACTAGAAGTGTCCTCCAAAGGTCAAATGTATGCGCTATTTAAAGAAAACACACAGATAGAAAAATATATGTTAATTTTACCTGAGTCCTTAAGACTTAGCATGCTGCACTTCCGAACGGGGAATCATCGACTCCCAGTAGAGACCGGTCGTTTCGCTCAACCGTTTATCTCTCACGTAAACCGCAAATGTACTTTCTGCAACAAAAATGATATCGGTGACGAGATGCATTGTCTTCTAATATGCCCGTTCTTTAAAGCAAAAAGAGCTTAATACATCCCTCGTAAATATTGGATACATTCAAATGTTATCAAATTTAAAACTCTTGTATGTGCGAACAATCCTTGTATTTTACGAAATTTGGCACAATTGATGAAATCCATTATACAGTATTTCAAGCGCTAATAATACAATACTGCTTTATGCTATACTCTTTAATGGCATTCTCTTTATGACTATAAATAACATTTAAGTTATACTTTTCTTTTTCTACGAACTTTGTGTCTGTACTAATCCTAACATATGCATGCAAAAAAGCCAACAAAGACATATCCATATCTGCCAATTAATGAGAAAATCATACAAATATACTTACTTTTGCACGGCGCATCATGGTTTAACACGTTACCGGTATTTAATCCTTCACTTAAATACAAACATACGGAATCCGGATAGGGCCAAGTTGAGTGTCGTGCGTCGACCTTCGAGGTCGACACACGACATTCAAGCGACATTCTCTCGACGCTCAATACGACGCGCGACAATCATGCGACAATCAATATTTGAGTGTCGCATATCGCGCTGGGTTTTAGAAAAAAAAATCGCAGAAAATCTTGACTGTCGACTGAATTGTCGCGCTTCGCATTGAGCGTCGAGAGAATGTCGCGAGAATGTCGTGTGTCGACCTTCGAGCGCGACACTCAACATTCTCTCGACGCACGATACGACGCGCGACATTCAATATAATATATCGCGAGAGTGTCGCC
>NC_068362.1:95361345-95451345 GCF_020536995.1 Dreissena polymorpha
CTTTCATGCGACACACCGTCCCATGATGGTGAACAAATGTGCCAAATGATTTTAAAATCTCATAATGAATGACATAGTTATAGCCCAGACAAGCTCATTTATGGCTATTTTTTACCTTTGAACTCAAAGTGTGACCTTGACCTTGGAGATATTGACGTAATTTTTTCGCGCGACACACCGTCTAATGATGGTTAACAAATGTGCCAAATGATTTTAAAATCTCACAATGAACGACAAAGTTATGGCCCGGACAAGCTTGTTCCGCCCGCCCGCCAGCCAGCCCGCCAGCCCGCCAGCCAGCCAGCCAGCCCGCCAGCCTGCCCGCATTCGCCAATCTAATAACAAGTTTTTTCCTTCGGAAAACCTGGTTAAAAACATGGTCTTGATATTGTCAAGAAAAACATTCTGACCACTTTTTTCCATCAAGATTCAGTTATAAATGTGGCTTTATAAGTTGAAATAAAGATTTTCTAAGATTTGACCTGTTGATATATTACCCAACTTTCAACTAAGCCTTGATATTGTCCAGAAAAACATTCTGACCAAGTTCAAAGATTGATTAAAAAATGTGGCCTCTTTAGAAGAACCAAAGATTTTCTAAGATTTGACCTGGTGACCTAGTTTTTAGATGCATGTGACCCAGATTGGAACTCACTAAAGTATGTTTAGATAATCATTCAAGTTTCATCTAGATTGAGTCATAAATATGGCCTCTAGAGTTGTAACAAGGTGACCTGGAGACCAAGTTTGAGAGGCATGTGACCCAGATTCGAACTTGGTCTAAATATTGTCAAGATAAATATGCTTACCAAGTTTAATTAAGATTAATGAACAATTGTGCAACAACATAGAGCGGTTTCTAAGATTTGACCTGATGATCTAGTTTTTAAACCCATGTGACACATATTTAACTTCAGCCTATTTATTGTCAAGATTAATATTCTGACCAAGATTAAGTCATAAAAAAGGTCTCAAGAGTGTTGACAATATTTTTACTAAGATTTAGCCTGATTACCTTGTATTTGGAAAAACATGATTCAGACTCGATCTTGAAATCGTCAAATGACATTTAACAGAGGGAAATCATTAATTTCTGCATTCGATTGGTAAGTTATATATTATGTTCTTGAAAACCAAAACTGGATTGAAACTGATTTAAGGTTACAGTATACTAAATACTTTTGGTGTTCAATGCTATACCCTCTAAAAATGAAATGTCATTTATTTGAATACACAAATCTCTGTATGGGCACTTGCACTAACTTAATTTTTGGATACAGTCAAGTTACCATTACCGGATCATTACCCATAGCGGATCACTTTGATGTTCAAGACTGCATATCACGATAAAGAGTTGACATTTTTAGATGATATTTTACACACAGCATCTTCAAGGCCTGTTCTTTAAAACGCATTGATTGAGTCGTAACTGGAGCTATTATTTGTCAAACATTTCAGTATGTTTTGCTGATATGTATATACAACTTTGTTGACTTCTGTCTCGTTTCCAAATCCAGGTTGAACATTTTTCGCGGCCACATGCTATAACTCTGTTGGAAAGTAAGAAGTTTACACATTAATTTAAAGGCCATTTAGTAGTGTTTCTGCCTGCAAAAGTCCATTTCAGTTTTGATTCGTGTTTAAGATTTTGCAACACCTTAAATGAAATGAAGAATTAAGGAAATAACGGATCAAGCGTGATAATATACGTATTGATAATATATTATATTAAAATATATGCAAATCTTGTTGATTCTTACAATAAATTATCTAAATCTAAATGTTTTATTTATGTTCCATGTTCAATATCGGTGATTAGATATGATTCAAGCAATTTACATGGTTTATAAAATGCCCATATCTTTTCGATCTTTAAGGATTTTCAAAAGATAATTCACACAAGAACACCATGCGTAAAGTGTGGATACAAGATCAAATATAGGAAACAATTAATTACAAAAAAATTAATATAATTTATAACTGGTTATGTAACTTGGTCATTGTAAACAACACATTTCATGTTTCGACAGTTCAAATAGCGTGTTAGATGCCACCTGAGTGGTTTAAGTTACATGATTCATTATTGCTAGAACTGATTCGTTAATGCATGAATTCTGCGACGAAAAAAAGGTATCAAAATTCATTTTGCCTGCGTTTAAAAATAAGTCTATGTGCTGAATCAGTAAGCAAAGGTAATATTTAATCAAACTGGTGTAAAAGAAGTCTCAAAACATTTACTGCTTTTCACCAGAACAACTTTAAATTATAATTACCCTACTGATCTGGTAACTTGACTGCATTTCTGTGTGCATGTGGTAGGGAAAAAAATTGTTGTATACTACAAATTCATTATTTTGCTTTTAGGTTGGATACTGCATGAGACTTTGACAGATGGCAGGAAACCCTCATCAACTGGAGATAACCCAGTGAAAAGATGTCTTTAAAACAGTGACTGTTGATGTGCATCGAGTTCTTTCTTACATACTTCATGACCTATCTTTGAATTGTTTAAATAAATTCGACTAAGAAAAGGTATAGTTATGAGGGTGTCTACGCGCAAAAGTTTGACTTTATTTTTAAGTTGAAGTTGTTGCTTTTACATTGAATTTGTTAAGGAAATATTTTAGTCTATTGTGACCTTAATCTGAAGCATCGTCGCGAAAACTAGTGACAAACTTGTTGAACAGTTAATTTGTTGCTTACATGAACATACATTACCAAATTTGAAAAGAAATTATGCGTAAAACTAAAATAAATAATGAGTATCAATAATTCAAACCCAAATATCCGGCCCGTGGAACAAAATGATGTCAAAAATGTCTCCCTGTACTTTCATTTTGAAGGGCGCTCTTCTTTTTTTCTTCTTCTTTAATAATAATGGCTATGTTCATTACTGATACATTATGGCCATGCGTGGGGGGTTAAAAAGAAATAGATTGATAGGTTTCCCGAGCTACTCAATCCACTCAGGAAAATCCTATCAACAGTGATAAAAAGGAAGGAACACTGATGTAGACAGCACTGATTTAAATCCAGGGATCGTGTCAGCGCTGACTACATAAGATGGAAGTGTGTTCCATTGTACAACTGTTCTTGGAAAGAAAGAAAATTTGTGGTAATCAGATGTACTGCATGATATGACATTTTTCTATGTTAAAAGACATCTTCCATTTCAGCTCCCACAATGACAATGATAGACTATCTAGATCTCTCTGAAACTGAATAGTGTCAGCCAAAGTTTTTATGGATCTGCACATGACACAGTCATCCGCAAATAGACGGACGTTTGACTTCACAGACGAAGGTAGATCATTAATGTAGAGCAGAAACAGAAGAGGCCCAAGAACTGATCCCTGGGGTATGCCAGAAATTACAGGGGCCATGGTGGAAGTTGCCCCATCTACAACAACCTGTTGACTACGGTTACCAAGAAAAGCTTTAATCCAAGAGTGTGTAGTGCCCGTGATGCCATAATGGGCTAGTGTCAGCAACAATCTACCGTGATGTACAACATCGAAGGCTTTGCTAAAATCCATGATGGCAACATCCATCTGGTCTCTCTGCATGGTAGAAGCTAAGTCATGGATAAAACCCACAAGTTGGGTTTCGCAAGACCGCCGGGCTCGAAAGCCATGTTGGTTGTCCACCAGGATATTAAAGTTGTCAAGATGGTCTAAGATGTTACTTACAACGATATGCTCAAGCAATTTACAAGCAATACATGTTAATGAGACTGGTCTATTATTACTAGCTTGGTACTTTTCACCTTTTTTAAAAATAGGAGCTACAAAAGCCATGGACCAGTCAGAAGGGACTGAAACAAACATCTGTGTGTGTTTTTGGGTGTTTTTGTTCGTATTCATTTTTTGTTTATTTAGTACCTTTTTGCTGTGCAATATTGATTGATGTTTTTTCTTGAGCATCCTGATCATTGGTGTTGAACCAATAACAAGAGGGCCTGCAAGGCTGGAAGTCGTACACCTGGGATACAAAGTAACTGACCTGTTTTGTGCAGCCCAATATATCATAAGAACAAATATTCTGACCAAGTTTCATGAACAAGTTAAACAAGTTTATTAAACAATACATCCAGAAGGCCAAAAGCCCAAGTAGACATAGTAAGCATTCAGTGTTTACAAAGTAAATACCGGTAGTTTATGATTAAATTAAGTTATAATACATTTAATTGCAACTATACATAAATGTATAAATACTAGGTTCTTACATTAAAAAATACCCGGTACGTCATTATATTATAGGTAATAACTTCAAATTCTAATTGAGCTTATTAATTGCAACCATATATGAAATATATTATGATGTTCATATGTTAGGTATACTTGTGAAATATTACAGTAATACTTTGTACTAAACTCAAGTAACAACTTCCGGGGGCTACCGAAATTCATCGGGCTACTGAAATTTTCCAGCTGACGCCCGCCGGCCTACTATAAATCTATAAGAGCCCGGTTTATTGACAGACATACGTAGAATAAACACGCTGACCTTGTGTTTGTACACTGTATTGCTTATAATCCGATAACAAAGTGCAATCAATTGACATGACGCCTTATCTTTGATCGCTCCGCCCACTAGATTTGATCCACCAATCAGCGATCGATAAATCGGGCGCACTCGTTAGCAACGACCTGTCCGCCATTTTCTAGACAAGCTACATGTTTAGGTTCACTTTTATTCTAACGAGTTTCTTTTGTTTTCCTCTTTAAAAAAACGATTAAAAATGGTTAAAAGGTGTCAATGGGGATTATGTAACTCGGACAATCGATATCCTGACAGATTAGTTGGTGACATTGAATTTATTTCGTTTCCAAAGCCGAAAAAAGATCTTGAGAAGTGTAAGAGATGGATGATTTACGTGATAGTAATGCACTTAATTGACATCATAGATGTTATTTGAAGGTGACATGTGATATATTATCTTATTAACGGTATCTACACATTTGCAGTCATGTGGTATCACCAATAAACGCTTTTAATCCACACTAGGAGCTCGAATGCCTAGATCTTATTTTTAAACGAGTTTCGTTTATTTTGTTCGGATTAAAAAAACGGAAATAAAATATGGCAAAAACGGTGTAAAAAGGGTTTATGCAATATCTACATGTAGTATATGATTTTCTTTTGTACATTTACATTTAAGTACACGGTGCCTGTAATGTAACATTAATTTATGATATTGACTGTGTACATCAGACTACTTGCTGTATTATGTATATGTATGTATACATATATTATGTATATGTAAATGAAGAAATAAAATGAAGATGAAAACTTGCCTCTTATCATTTTGTAGGTAAATTTTATGGGCTACCAAATATTTTTATTGGTAGCCCAGTGGGCTACCTGACAGTGGGCTACCTGAAAAATAAGAAATTTTTCGGACACCGATAGAACAAATGTTCTGATCATGTTTCATGAAGATAAGACCATAAATGTGGCCTCTAGTGTTGACAATATTAAAAAAGTGCAACTACAGCTGCTGCAGCAATATTGCATTCTTAATAAGATACACACTTTCGTGGTCTATATTCAAGTAAAGTGACCAATAGACTCCTTCAGTTATTCGCATTTACAAGTGTAAGAGTTGTGTCCCTTAGCCGGATGTGACGTAATGAGATTAAACATTCCGTTCAATAACCCTGTGATTCGCAAGACAAATCTCGCATTGTTACCACTAAACTTTAAACGAAAATATTTTTTTTTTAATGCCAAATATTGAAAAAAAAGCGCTGAACGTTTATATTTTTATGGTATTGATCATTCGCATATGATTTGAGCGCTTTTTTACCACTTTGGAACATGACCTTTACCATTGAAAATGGTAATTGAAGTGTCAATTCACCCCACCTGCAAACTTCGCCCACTGGTTGGCAAAAAGATGTGGAATTCATATAAGCGCATAAAGGGAAGGATGACAAAATCATCGTTTGTAATAATAATCATGCAACATATCAAATACAATTTTACTAGCTATGTCTGAATAAAACTCGGGAGTAGAACACAATGTACGAGCTCGGTATGTGGTTATGACAAAAATCTCCATACTTGGCACTTCTTCGCGACCTTTTTTTTGTTTACAAATTCTCTCATTAATTGAACTTATTTCAGAATAAATAAAATTTAACGAACGAAAACAAGTAATGATGAAAACAAACAACATTAAACAAATCGATTTTATGTACGCAACATATTGTACCAGATTTGAAACTTTATGTGTCTGAAAAAAAACGTACCTTGTTACGCATAAAATAAATTCTCTTGAATAATGTAATTGTTTGATCTAATTGTTCACACCAATGTTGACACTCTTTGTTGTAGCATTTTTATCCCGGTGTTTTATTGTACCTTTGTTCATCACAACCCGATTGTCTCGTTATGATCGGATACTGCCCAGACAATTACAAAGAAAACAAGGTGTCATAAACCCAGGGACCTATACTTGCGTCCCTGCATAAACCACATGTTGCAGCCTAGTGTCTGGTAATTAAACACAATTTATGATACCCCCATGTCATCCCCCATTGGCATTATAAGCAGTCATTTTAGCCAAATTTTGAAGCCAAAATACTGAACATTTGCTTCAATAAAATATTTTAACATTAAAAAGAATGAAGACATTATCGGAAATGGATTTACATAAACAAGTGTTTATATATTAGCCAGTTTAACCATAATAATAATAACTATAAATACATTTAAAATATTGTGCAATTTAACTGCTACGCAATTGAGGTATTTAACGGGTACCGGCAAATGTAAACTCCGCTATTATTTTAGTGTACGAAACACCATCATGAAAACAAGCAATCACAATAGGGTAAACAATACTTGCGTTAAATAAATTAAATATATAGATATATTGATCATAAAATGCTATATTTGTATCACTTTTAATCATTAGTAAAGAGATTTCAATATACATGCAAAACCAGTTCAATTTGCATAATATGCAGAGTTCTTTTCCGTATGTATGTAAACATTGGGGTACGGACATAAGCCCTCTCGGACATTAGCCCCTAGGACATAAGCCCCTAGGACATATACCCTTTCAAAAAAAGTGCACGCTCGTACATTAGCCCAATTTGTTTTAAAGCATTCTTTACTTTTTTAAAGTAAGTATTTTATTCCATTTTTGTTATTTCATATGTAAATACATACAATTATTAATATGTTGAAGTCTAATACATATATATATATTAAAATTTATAGCTTGAACCACACACGTACATTTTAGTGTTTTTCACAATGTCTTTACTATTTTACTATTACTATTGGTGGTTAATCAATAAACTATGAAGTATTTTATAATTTGAAAGATTTTCATATTTTTGTTTCCCTTTTAACTACAAGATACAATCAAAATTGCATATTTATTATTTCATAATAACAAGGTAACAAGATTACATAATGATGTTAAATTGCATAATCCTTTTTCAACGACGTTCTAAGGGGCCTTTGTCTTAAGGGGCAAATGTCCTAGGGGGCTAATGTCCTATGGGACTTTTGTCATAGGGGCTTTTGTCCTAGGGGCTAATGTCCGAGAGGGCTAATGTCCTACACTCGTTAACATTTATTAATATTATCATTTAATGTAAATGAAACGAAAATCCATTCAATGGAAAAGTAAATGATAAAATTTAACAATTGGTATGTATTCCGCTTTTTTATGGCTATGTTTTACAATTGATTAAATGCATCTCTTACACGTTCGATCGCTGATGAACAACAACAATATTCACACCACTTAAAACTGTGATCAAATAAATATATGTTTTATTATTTTTTAAACATCATTTATAAAAGTCTTACTATAAGAAAGAATACGGCTTATTTAGTAGTTTTGTTTTGTGGGATTTTCAGTATTTAGTCTTCCGATCACGTTCCCTGATGAACAATACCGCTGCTGTATCAGCAGTATAAACCGAATATCAAAATTTCATTAAAAAATAATACATTATTAACAATTAGGTAAGTACAAATCTTTTCGTGCATATGTTCAGTCCATTTACATCGCTGAAAAAAAAACATTTTATAACAAGATTTCTGTTCTCGTTTACAATCGATACACTCGATTATCATCGCATGACGTCACACAAGGGAGATAATTAAAAACCGGTAATAACTGAAAGGGTCTATTGCCAAATCAGTACTGCACAATATGAAACAAAATACACACATACATGTAGTAGAATAAAGCTGGGGTCACCACCTTGGAATGGTCCATGCAAAGCACTGGGGGTTTAAACTTGTTTTAGAGCGCTCAACCTCACACTTGGCCCAGTAATATTCATGATACATATAAGTGTAAATAAAATTTCACCTCATTGCATGGCTATTCAAATTAAACAATAATAAAAGGGAATTAAAACACATTTAATTTAATTACCATTTAATTACTCAATGGTAGGAAGAAGACCAGAGCAACAGAGTTACAACTTTTTTGATCAACAATGAAAAGAAATTACGAACAAGTGTCAACTACATCCCTTCTGTTTACAAAAAGATTTAAGAATATAATTAATATTTCAGATCATCATCGTGCAAATACAGGAAGAAGCAGCAATATTGGGTGTAAACAATCCATATTTCATAGCTTGGTTGTTTATGTGACCCTAATATTCTTTGAAAATAAATATAAAGGAAAATGTAATACATGTACCTAAAAAGAATAACCATATAGAATGAGGCAATAATTTATCAAAACGAAAAATTATACTAGTTATAATAAAAAGCTGAGTGATCTATACATGCTTATATTATTCAAAATAAATAAAACGAAGCTTAAAAATAAATCAATAGAGAAATGCACATTAGAGAGAAAATATTTATTAAGTTGAACGATAAAAACCCGATGACCTATGCAGTTAGCTGATGTTGACACTGCACAATGCACGACGTGCAACGCATAACGGGAAAAAGGCAGAAAAAAGCCTACCATCAGCACACTGTGCTCAGTTGAGCTAAAAAGTCCATATATATATATATATATATATATATATATATATATATATATATATATATATATATATATATATATATATATATATATATATAATTATAAGCAAATTTATTGATATATTTTATTTAATGTTCTTTAAAAATTACTGAATACAGTAAAACACAATAAAAAATGAATAATATTTTAATCATAAAAAAATATTTTGAACAAACACATTGTTTCTTTGACAGAGAAAAAATCTGAACAACCAGTATTCTATTGCAAGCATACACATCAAATGTATAACAAAAGTATTTTTAAAAAATTATAAATTATTTCAATAACATAGTCTTAAATATAATTTTGCCTAAAAGATTAAAAGTTGGACAATCAAATAAGAAAAGAATCTTATTCATAAGAGGCACAAAAGTATTGTTCACCTCCTGCCAGCCTTCTGGTCTATAGCTACCCTTACGACCTTTAAGTCACAGAAGTTTTCATGGTTTCAGAAGTGGAAAAGGTTGCTCCTTATCAGACTTCCTGAATGAGCAGACTAGTCTTAAGTTACTCTAGCAACATTTGGCAGAAGATCCGTTTATGCACGACATGACATGATTCAAATCAATCCTTTTCAGATTTCAGTCCTGATAGTGTCTCATGTTTTCTTTACTATAGAGAAAAGAATAAAGCTTGTTTGATATCCTCTTCCTTTATTAACCGCAAACTGCACAGTCATGGTCCTAATAACTTTGTTTGAAGCAATGTTTCTGAAAAATAATCTTGACAATATGAAGTCCCAATCTATGACTGTTGCATGAACTCCACGTCTATTTATGCTTTGAGTTCATAATTCATAGTGCTCACTCCTGTCTATCAGTCCAGTTCGTTTGTTTTCTGTAATTCTAATCAATACAGAAATAGTTTGCAGAAAGATGTCAAAATGATAATCTTCACAGAAAGCAGTCATCTGTGTCCAGGAGGATGTTGTGTGATAACGCTGTCCAGCAGGTAGTGGTCTTCCTTCTTCAAGCACCATGGAGTCTTCATGTAGTCACAGGAGAGTTTCACGTCCAGCACAGTCACAGGGGCACCATCTAGCATCACATGATGGGTTGCCTTGACATCATACTTCACAGTGCTCACTCCTGTCTCTCGGTCCAGTTTGTTTGTTTTCTGAAAGTGCAATCAATACAGAAATAGTTTGCAGAAAGGTGCATACTTACAAAACTATTTCACGTGGAACATTTTCATAGAAGTACGCAATGATTTCATCTCCAGTGAATATCTAAACGCTGTACTTTTATGGTGGAATTATTACCACTGGTGATTAAATTATCAAGATAAACCTTTTAATTTGTACCTATATAATTAAACATATGAAAAAACATATCATTTTAGGTAAACCTCGTCAGCTGATTGAAGAACAAACGAATGAATGAAAGAAAAAACAGACCAATTACTATATGCCTCCTGTTGAGAAAGTGTTCATATGCAAAATTAATACAACTTTTTATATTACTACATAAATGCTGATCTTTCATTGGATAATATGCAATTGGATAATCTGCCCTCGTGACTTCTTTCTCATTTCTTGATAAGCACACTTTTAATACTCTCATAAATATTTTGACTGTACTAAGCTTTCATAAACAGAAGGAAAATGACACAATTGTTTGCATTAAATCTTTCCAACAATTCCTTTCCTTTGTCAATATCTAAATGACATCATTGTTTTGCATGAACATCAACGCTATGGTGTTAAATAACATTGAAATTGAAACCAAATAAAAATTGTAACCCTGCAGTAGAAGTCCTTTGTGGCACTAACAGCATCTGTCAATTGCAAGTTTTTATGGTAAGAAATTAAACATGTTTTTTTGCATTTCATCTGCCTATGAACTGCCGCAAACATAAATGTAACTTATTTATAAAATAAGTTCACTCACTGATAAAATGAAGAAAATAATATTCAAGTTTGACCTAGTTATCTAGTGTTTAATCCCACTACACACAGATCAAATTAAGCCTAGATCTTGTCAAATAAATATTCATTTTTTACATGATAAGTTAAGGAAACTGCTTTGTTAGTAAACTGTAAAAGCATAAAAATGATTACAAGCTTTTTCTGTCACAGATTAGATCATACTACGGTGTGATACATGTTATTTTTGTTCTACAACACTACTTACAGCCTTTTGATCAAAGAAGTTGGAGCTGTCACGAGGTCTTCTCTGTTTTTCGTGGATGTGTTTGAAGGTATTCAGGCCTGTGGACACATTTTGGGGACGTCGTATCTGAAATGTGCCAGGACTTGTATGAACATTTCTAGATGACTGGAACATTAGTTATACTGGTGGATGCCATCCCACACACACCCACCCCATCCCAAACAATGCATGCTTCTACATCAAAAGTCGAAATCAGACAAACAGACAAAAGGGCAACTTAATTAACTCCCCTTTTGGGACAGCTGAAAAAAGTACTTGAATATAGTTGCTCAAACATGTTTTTATCAAAAAATGGTTACAGTATTTACTTAGTTTTACATTTTTATCGCTTAATTAAGTACAATTAAGTGTAAAGAAACAAATTAAGATTCATTACTTTTCAATTTCATATCACTATATCATTACAATTAAGCAGGAACATTTTTATATACTTTGTGTAATATCTATGAAAATTATTGATGAAAGTTGTAGAACACACATTAAAAATGTCCTATTAACTCTTTACCACTTAGATAAATATTTTCACCCCTTTGTAGTCCCTCTGGAAATTAAATTTTATTACCGATAAAGACCTTTCTTACTAGATTAAAATTGTAAAGGCTTCATTTCAAACCCTAGATACTGATGAGCAGCACACAGCGTAAAACCTGAACAGACTGCTAGTTATTCGCAGGCTGTTCTGGTTTTATGCTTCTTGCACATAGCCATTTTCACTTTGCTTTTAAGTGGGAAAGGGTTAATCTTCAAATGCAGCTAAGCATTTTCCAAAAACAATACTTCATTAACAAAATGCTGTTATATACATTCCTTTATTAATAGAATACTCCACATACTTCATATGCAACAGTTTGTGACTCATTCATTGTGATGTAGCCAGTTTTCTAAAATGAAAAAAAAACAATTATTTTAAAATAAACAAATGTAATTTTAAAAAAATCATACTTTTATAATTGTTGTATGCTTTCACTAGATATTAATACAATGTACAAATAATATGATTTTAAGATGCACACGGTTTTTGATCATATGACTGATAAACATTCAACACAAATTCATTTATGTATGTATCCTTGAAGTGATGTATTCCTGTATTTGGTCCTTCTTTCACAGGGTATGTTATGTTCTTAAAAGACAATACAAACCATAATACGCAATCATGAGCTTATATTGCAGTAAAAAAAAAATAAGTTTAAAAATGTTTGTCAAATATTTCACAAAACAAGACTAATTCTCTTAGTAGCAAAAGTTTAAATCGCAATATTAGATTTCTAAGGTGCATATATTTGTGTTTGCATGTTTTGTACATACCAGTAGTCCAGCTTTTTTCAGTCTGACATAGAATTCATCGTCTTCTCTACCCCAGCCATAGTATCTGTTAGACAGGCCATTGACCTGTGAATGCCAAAAGTTAAAGTTTCTTACTTTCTTTTATATTTAAAGCAATAAATTTTTATTTACCAATCTTTGTTATGTATACTTTTTTAATGTAATTGCTGATTTATGCCCTTATAAAACATAATGATGCAATTATTTGTTAACTCTATTCAAGAAGACGCATTACAGTCCTGCAATAAAGCAAAAACAAAAGTTATTCCATTTACAGTGGAATATAATCCGTCATTCCCAAACATAGGAGCCGCAATAAACAAGTATTGGGACATACTTAACCTGTCACAGAAAGAAGAAGTGAGAAGTGTGTATGAAACCTATAAGCCCTTACTGGCTTTTAAAAGACCGAATAATATAGGGAACTACATTACACGTGCTCAATTTACGAACAGTTTCAACAGTTCACGTGCATCCAGTGCCTGCGGAAGAACACGTTGCTCCCATGGTAAATTCATACAAATTGGAGAAAAATTTAAAAGTACAGTAACAGGCGAGCAATTTAATTTACAGAAGAATATGAACTGTGCATCTAAAGATGTAATATACCTCATTACATGTAAACAGTGTAAAAAGCAGTACGTTGGACAAACCATGCAACCGGTGTCAAAAAGAATGAACAGTCATCTATTTGACAAAAGAAACTTTTCTGACCCTGAATTTTCTACATTGGTCGCATCACATTTTAATGAAGATCACCACAGCGCAAATGACTTTTCCTTTATGCCAATTAATGTTGTTAGTAACAGCATAAATCGTCTGTGTACAGAAACTTACTGGATCCAAAACATTACACCCTAATGGAATGAATAACAAAGTTCTTTTTAACATAAAAGACTAGCTCTGCAAATTAATTAAGCTTACTTTTGTTTTTTCCTATTAGTATTTTTATATATAATTTATAGGAAATTGTGTATTCTTGAATCCGAAAGTTAAGCTTAATTTAATTAACGTTCATTTTATTGATGTACATTTTCCTGCAATTTAATGTACGTTAAGTCAATGACGTAACATCCGCTTTCTGTTATTATTTGTATTATCCTGATGAAGGCGTAAGCCGAAACGTTGATAAAAAAGGAAAGAAAAATATGTGTTTTTGTTGGATTTATCATACTATATTAACTCTATTCAATGAAATACGTGACGGTGTACACACAAAAAAATACCCATAAAATATTGTAGTTTGTTTTATCTATTAAAAAGCAATAAATACTTGGAAAGCACTATTTAAACCATAACATCAGTGCATGATTCAGAATTCCCTGAATGCACATATAACATAGGTTGACAAAGACTCATCTGGTTAATTAACTTATGCAACTTCATCAATATATATTAATTATGATACTACAATATACAATGCAACAAGAGTGCACATGAATAGCGTTTATCATAAAATCAGTAAACCATCATTGCTTTAATCCAGTAGCCTAAAACATTATATTATTACAGAAACAGGTGAACTTTTTACTTTTCACAAAATGGAATTTCTACTTACCCAAAATAATTTTCACTTGCCCTAGTCTTTCAGGCTAGTGGTTAGTGTGAGTGTAAAATATTTGTAATAAATAGAGAATACTAGGTTAGCGTTGAATACAGAGAAGTTTATGTTGCGAGGCTTAGAACGCCGGAAGCGCGAGCCTTGGCGAGCGCTTTCGGTGTTCGAGCCGAGCAACATAATCTTCTCTGTATTCAACGCTAATCCTAGTATTCTATTTATCCCATTTGATTTTTTCAACGTGACATTTAACATAAATAGATCTAATAACCTTAACAATAATTTTAATTCAGTCATAAAAGCGCTTAAAATCTAACAAATGTAACCATGCGTAGTGATATACATGTATTTGTTCTGGTACGCAAAATAGTCTTTAAAAAATTCACACACAAACTGTAAAACAAGTAAAAATATCACCATATGCCTACATTCAATTTTACGCAGTATGCGAATTTTAACACATTACGACCGCGAAAAGAAGATTTTACTTTACCATAATTTATTTTATTTTCGAAAGAAAATGATCAAAATCCAATATGGCGGCGATTGTTCCTGACAAAATGCTGTCGATGTCAACATACATGTACACCATCGACGACCTAGTTCTGGCTACCATAACTTTAAATGTCGCTTTTTATGATTTTTGACTGGCGCGACTTTGTACAGGTCTGTCAATACTAAATAAACTGTACGCTGAAATTTCTTTAGCTATCGAAGACCTTGACAATTTTGACGAGTAAACAGACAATTGCAGCGACTGACACTTTATTTGACAAAATATACAGGGCAATACGTTTTCCGACTTCGGCCGACGAATTTAAGGACGCGCATAACGTGTTTTTTATATAATGTTATGGGTATGCCGTGTGTGATCCGATGCATCAATGGCGCCCATGTTAAAATCATTTCCCCGAGAACAGGGAACGACAAAAGTACAAACAAAAATCAAAACACGTAGGAACTAGTATCTTACCTTTAATTATCCTTTAAAATCCATCTAATAATCCATTTAACTCAATAATTGACGATTTTGCATCTAGGGTCTTTAATAATTATTTTAGCATAGTTAAATAAAGACCCTTATGCCATTCTATCACTTTATTCAAATGAGTTTATGAACGCGATAAACTTTCTTCTTCGTCACACGCTACAGTCGGTCGGGTAGTTCCGGATCACTAGCGTAAATAATGGTGTTAATATTTTTAAAAGACAGCAATTGCTTTCAAAATACTTGGATTGTTGAGGCAAAATAGTTCATCTTTCATGCCATATTAATTTATTAATACTTTCCAAAACATTTCTGATGCCAATTTGAACTTATTCACTTGCATAAAGTCGGCTAGTTCTGAATCGAGTGCGGTAATTTCGGATCACTCGGACTATTTGGAAGATGTAGGTCAGGGAGAATCTCAAAACTTATTTTGACTGTCAAAACAAATGATGCATGTATTAAATAAACATCCGATATGTTCGTTTGTTTCAGTTTAATGACTGTCTGACAATTTAAAAACATTATAGGGTGTGTGTCTGTACACAAGACGAATAAAGCTGTTGGAAAGTATTTATGTTTTGATTTGAAATGGTTTCCTATATATTATGGGTTATATAAAACAAACGCAAATACTCAATACAAGCAATTTATTGATAAACTCAAGAAACCTTCTTAGGAAATAACATAGTATGATAACATTTAACCTTGTGACTTAAACCTAATGCCTCATAACTGGTTTGCATAATAGATCTCAATCAGATGCATGAACATGTAAAGTTTGGAGAACCAGGTCCATAAAGTTTCATTTTACGAGCAAGGTTAAAGTTTCGGGGCAGACAGACAGACAGACAGACAGAGAGACAGAGAGACAGACAGACAGACAGACAGACAGACAGACAGACAGACAGACAGAATAAACAAAATTCAATCTTATTATCTGTTTTTCTCGACATTGAAGTCACAAAATAGTATTATAATTAAATAATTCCAATTAAACAATATATCAAATTTATGAGAAACTAAGCACTTTTCATTTCATATATATACACAAACGTTTGTGGTAGCTAGAGCTTTAAATATTACAAACACAGTATTTAAACAATAAACAACTGTTTTGAGATTTTCCCCACTGACATTTACACGAGGTGCAATTTCCATGCTTTTATTTCCATAAATCATTAACATATACTAAAATAACTCACAGGAATTTAAAAATAATAATAAATAAACAAATTCATACCAAATGTACAAGCATTTACCAATGAAATGTGCTTCTCAATCGTCTTTTAATTGTTGACGCATGTTATAGATAGACGGTGCGACGGTAAAATGACACGTATGTGATAGTTACCAAAGAGTTATTTTCAATGAAAACACCGTTGAAATAAGAAGCAAAACTTTGATATTGCTTAAAATTGATCACATTTTCCAAAAATCACAGTCATATTGATATGTTAATATCTTTAAGACTAATATTTTTATTTAATCATAGAGTTGATTCGGAATTACCCGAGATCCGGAACTACCCGATCGACTGTACGTCTAGTCTCATTTATAAGACGCGCAAAGAATTTAGAGATACTTTTTATATGGGCTAAATTCTTTGGAAAATATTACCCATATAAAAAGTAGCTTAATATTTAAGAGCGTCAAAAATTTGGACTAACGCTACGTCATGTACTCTACATTACTGCTGTTCAAATGAACCGGAGCAGTTTATCTAATAATAGCCGTTGGTAAACTCGGTTGCATTTGCAGATTTCTGCATACAAACATAATTATGTTTGAACTTGCACAATGTTTTATTTATCTATGGCAAATGCGCTTATTGTACGAGAAAATAATTTCATATATAAATACACAAAGAATGGAAAATATTCCAGTACACAACAGATAAATGAGTAGAAAATACCCGTGTACAAAATGGGACGTTCCCAATTCCAGTGTGGTGCTATTTTTACCATCTTATACTTTACACAGCTCTATGCCTAACGTGAATTAAATAGGAAAGCAAACATAGCAGATTATTCGTGAACTGTGCGATATGTGTATGGCTTGTTGTACATTCTTAATATTTAAGTTAAATGTCAAAAGTATATGCTTTGGTTATAAACAATGCACATTACACGAAATAAGGAAAATGTGATCAATTGACAATTCAGATATGTAGACATACAGTACATGTAGAAAACATGTGAAATAAGTCGCGTTTATAATAAATCGTCAAAAAAATTGGGAGAAGACGCAATAAGTATGTCATTTCATGACGCCATCAATCAGCTGATTCATTATACGGATGGCGAAAAATTATGTCATATGACTAGATTTAAAGGTTGGAGGTCGTATAACTTTGAAGCTTAAGTTTTGTCGACTTTGTTTCTTATAAAAAATCATTCAGTGGTAAAGTAAATATAAATAAAAAAATAAAACAAAAATCGTGTAATTTTATATTTTATTTTATGCTTTCCGGTGGTTTATAGAGTAATATCAGTGAAATAAAATTGGTATTCCACTGTTTTGAACAGTGAAAAATAACTGAAAAATATGGATATTTTTCACTTTTTTACTGTGAAATGACGTCATTTTTTTTGACGAAATGACGTCATAATTCCAGCGAAATTATCAAGTTAAACTCATTTACAATGTAAATAAACGGTGAAAAAAGCGTAAAATAAAAAGAAAATTTGTTGGATTCGATGGAATATCGATTTTATTTCACTCGTGATCATAGAAATTATATATTTTCACTCGTGGCTTCGCCACTCGTGAAAATATTGTTTTCTATGATCACTCGTGAAATAAAATCGATATTCCACCGAATCCAACAAATATCCTCTATTTATTTCAACATTTCTTTGGTGAATATGTCATATATATATTTTTCTGCAAAATATGCACATTTTCTTCTAATGGGTGACCTTAAAATTCGATCAATGAACCAAACAATATCGACCTAATTTTAGCGCATATCGCATGACGTCATTTAAAAAGTAGTCCGTGCACGCGACAGGTATATTCCACAGTGTTGAATAGAAGCAAGTATATTCTACAAAGTGTTATACCGTCAATGTTGCGGTGAAAATGGGATAAAAGAATCTTCATGATGCTCATCAAATATGGAAATCAATTTTTGAGATTTACCCAAATAACCTAAGTATGTAACATTGGCGTAGTGGATATGGTGTCTTTCTAAGGACCTGGAGGTCATGGGTTTGATCCCCACAATAGGAGCTTTTTAAGATCGCCCCCATAGACACCATGTACTGGTTCTTGTCCCAGGAAACAGACTCGAGAACATTTCAAATAAAACTTGGGCTTTCGAAACAATTGAGCTAAAATAAATAGGTTTAAATTTAACTGGTTAAAAGGATACAGAAAATATTGTCACATTTATTTTATATTTCACAAAAACAAACACCAGTAGTGATAATTACCAATGAGAAATGTTCCTTGGTTATCAGCAGGATACCACCAATGAAGGTTGGATAATGGTAGAGGGGATGCAGGCTTGGAGCTGCTATGTGGAAGGGCCCGCTCTGCGGGTATGAGTAGTCCAACTGGTCACTAAGTGGCAGAAGGTCCACGTCATGCATGGCGATGTAATCACAGTCTGGATCACTTTCCAGGGCTCCGATATTGATCAAAGATCCACGGTTGAATCTGTCACATGGAAAGTCATATGTGCTCTCAGAGTAATTATTAGCTGTAAATAAAGACTAGTATTACTGCAAACAAAGTATTCTTCAAGCTGTTTTTTACAGAAAAGTATGCACACTCAATGATAAAATGGTATACACGTACTAAGGCTGTTTCAGAAATTCACAGGACTGTCTTGTCAAAACTTAGTCTTTCCTTCAATTTGCACTATAGAGGCACAGTTTAATGAATTTCTGAGGAGACAGTATTGAGATACAAGGAATCCGGGTGTGATACCCTAGCTCTTTGCGAATAGATCCCTTGGTTCTTTTATGTGCTGAGTGCATAGCACCGATACACGCGAGAATTACTTGGGTTTCATACCATTACATCTCTAGTTGGGTGGGAAACACTTAAGCATTTCTGAAATTTCCAGTGCCCCGGCCAGGAATTGAACCGGGGGACCTCTGGTATGGTAGACAGAGTGTTACCACTCGACTACCGCACCACCCGTAATTTTAAATTTAATTCCACTTTCCTAAGCCGCTTTTTGATTTGATTATATTTACAGCCACCACTATATAGCAACTTAAAGTGCGCCATTATGTCATACATTTTTAGCACCCTAAAAATGCTGCTTAATTTACAAGGTTACAAAAATCTAGCGAAACTTCCTGCCTTCATGTTATGGCGACTTGAGTGATTGAGGTTATGTTCAGTCATAAATTATAACTGTTGGATTCTAGCATCTCCTGAAAACCATTTACAGAAATCAAAACCTTGAATTACAAATTAACAAAGTGTCAAATGTGTGTGTACAAACAACACAAGCATGATTTACAGGCTAGAAACTCTGTGTTTAATGACAAATCATGTGGTATTATTTCTACAGCAGCTTTGGTTAATTATGATTGTATTGCATTAATACATGTACATTGTGATATTGCTACAATTACACAACAGATCAAGAAAAATCATTTCATTACTTACTAAAATTTGGGTCATAAGTATGCAGGCCTGTAAAACATGTATAGAACATATCTGACCATATGTGGTAATTATGACATACATTGCCGTTATGATACTTTGATGTTGGTTTTCAGCTGCTTCAGGCATGACACATAAGTCCTGTTCAACATTGTGAAAACAATTAACTTATCAAAATATCACTCGGATTAATGTCTTTTATAAGTAAGACAAACATAATTATAGATCTGAAGAATTTCTTTTCAGTTTTGATTAAACTGTATAGCTTAACTTAAAGAAATAAATTCCAGACATTTATGAAACAGCCCTAGTATAAATGTGAGATTGACTCTTGGAAAGTCTTCACTTCACAGTAAAATGAAATAATAAACAAAAGGCATTTAATGTTGAGAGGTTATATTAATGCTTTAAGCTTATACAGTTATGAAATAACACATCATTATCAATGTTTTAAAGTAACATAAATACTCAAAATCAATGAATATGAATTAGTAAAATGAAGTTAACTCATAAAAATCAGTCTTCCTTATAACAAAATTTTAACGATTGATGTGGTATTGTAACAAAGATTTCATGAGAAACAAAATGCTCCTTTTTATTTTTTGTGCGACAATATATTCTATGTTAATTTCCCACCATGATATCCAAACATTTACGAGCGAACGCGAGACTGGCTTTGGAATAACCACATATTCATGGGAACAGTCTAAACTTTGTTGTTCTTCCGAAGCTGTGCAAAGCCAATCGCGAGTTCGCTTGAATATTTGGATATTATAGCCGGAAATTCACATGGAGTATATTGTGACAAAAACATAAATACAAGCACTTTGAATTGCCTTAAATCTATGTTACCAGACCACATGTATCTAGCATTAAAATTTTGGCATATGCTATTAGGAACATTGATTTTTAATGTTTTAACTTTATTTTTCAAAATATTGTACACAAAATTCATTGATTATGAGTGTTTATGTGCTTTTAATGATAAAGAAATTCCAAATACAGCTGGCATCTTTGGCAAAAGTACAAACCTTAGAGAATCAATCTGGTTGATCACATATATTTTATGTCTTATTTTCTTTTTTAGTAGGTACAAATATAAATGTGGTGCGAATTCCATTAGCTCTTCAAATCTGTCTCTAAATGGCACTACAACAGCCAACATGTGCTTTCCCCATTCTTGATGATCATCTTGTAAAGTAACATTATGTCCTTTAAAATGAGACAAATGCTGAAGTAAAAAACTAGAAAAATTGTTTGAGATTATTTGATCCATTAATTCCACCACCCTTGGCAAATCATGAATTTTTGTTCTTGAGTGTGTGCCATATTTATCATCCGCGTTGAAGTTGATTGATGTTGCAGGGTTCCACCACATGAAGAGCAAGGTGAGAGTGAGAGAGTATACAACAGCTGCACATATGAAGCATTTTAACACTGGGATTCGCCTGGCCATTCAACACGGAGAACGATTCTTCCTTCATTTACTTAACAGTTGTTTGCTCTGAAAATATGAGATAGACAAAACTAATTGAAACTTGTCCAATCATTTCTATAATAAAATTTTCCTCATATTGTTGAAATAATATTTAACAAGTAATCTGGTATGGTAATTTAAATTGAAGCCATACAGTGTGTTTCCTTCTAAGCGACTAACAAATCATTAAAATGTAAAAAATTGTTTTATTATGTTTGATATATAATGAAATCACATGGTGGAGATTCTTAGTTCTTTTGTGTACAGCTGGGGTTAACTGACTCAAACAAAAATAAGGTCACTAAATTTCGTCACGTCAAGTAAGTTCTAGTCAATTTATTTGTATAATACTTATAGTAGTACAGTCTTCGAAATTAGCTTTGAAAAGTTACATGCCAGTCGGACCAGTTACTTAAGAATTTTTACATGCCCAACATATTTTTTACATGCCCAAACTTTTTTAACCAAAAATGTAACAAACCACAACATGTTTGCACTAAAATGCTACACATAGTAAAGCAGAACATTTGTTTCAACAGTAGTGAATACAATGACATCTAATCAGTCACTAGAATAAAGACGGTCGATCGTTACACCAGAGCTCTTGGAAAGAGCGTTCTCTGGTGTCCTCGTACGGTTTCTTGGCTTCCTTTTTCTATTAATCATTGTCAATTTTCTATTTTGGAAGTGCTTTACCGGGCTTAGCCCCATCAACATACAATAGATACTACATAGCCTCTATGTCGACAATGACATTTGTTGACATTGACGAAAACAGAAGCGTATTACTTGATTGAAATAATCGATTCAAAAAGCATCTACTCTATTACTTTCTAAAGAAACCGTCGATAAGAACTGAATGTGACCGAAATGCATCGGTCAAAAACAATAACGATGACGTGAGCAAGCAGGTGCGTGTTGTTATACCAATCGAATTTCATTGTTTTACATCTTCCAAAATTGAAAAATAGATTTGCAAATATCAAGAACTTACGATTTTTTTAATAAACTGTCAATTGGCTTCAATAATTAACATGCCTGGCGGGCCACAAACGTGAATTTTTGTATGCGCCCGGCATAAATTTTACTCGCCACGGGCGATCGGGCATGTGCTTATTTCGAAGACTGGTAGTAATAATAATCATTCTAACAATATTAATTAATAATAACAGTGCTCCAGCTAGGCCTAAATGGAAGGGGGCCTTTTTTTAGACATATTATAATTCATTAATCTTGTATGGATATTTATTTATTCATCATTGTAGACATGGTTTTATAATAATGGAAATATTATATTCTAACAGTTTTTTATAATATAAAAACAAATATCCAACAGGGAGCATTCTGGACATGACTGTGTGATCGAAAGTGCCCTTTTGACAAAATACTGCGCACTTAAAAATGCCCTTTTGACAAAATAGCCCCCCTCCCCTTTTCAAATCCTAGCTGGAGCACTGAAAAAATTAATAATAAATTATATTGAGAGATTTACACAACGTAAATAAACATTATTGTCACCACAAAGTAGCATAAACTGCATTCTTGCAATTGAAATTTAACTTTAAACCATTAAAATTGTTAGCAATTGGAGATATTTATTTTAAGATACTTTATTTTAACATATTCACAAATTATTATTCACATAACATTCGGGACAGATTGATTGAGCCATGAAAATATATGAAAATAAATTTGTACTTGCAGATTGTTTAATTGTTCTTTCAAAAAAGATATGTTTATGTTGAAAAACAATGACTTTTGACTAATGTCTCTTTTTCATGTTAAAATGTATCACGATTGACGGCAGACACAAATTTAAAACAGACACATATATGTTTTTTAATACTCAAGCTCAGCCTCATTTTGTTATCAGGGTAAACCCCATTTATGAATGTAACAGGCAAATTTGTTGAATTGATATCCCCGCCAAAAAAAGTTTGTTTATGGATGAGTGCAAATCACTTGATACATTTATATGGTATAATCATAAAAAATATTTAAGTGTTGGGTAATTGTTTTTATGCATTGCAATTCTCCTCATTGATATCTATACACTCAATCAGTTTGAAATCTTGTACAGTCGATTGGTGTATAATGGATAGCTAAGGACTTCGAGTCTCATTTCAACGTAAACACCATGCATTCAGTAATTAAACCATTAAACATAGATAGACACATGTCTTTGCTATTGAAACACGCCAGCGGTTTTAAATTTCCGAAAAAATATTATTTGTTTACAGCGCGAATTTCATGGTACACTGATTCAGCCATTACCGGATTGCTTAGGTCTTTATCAGATTACATGTGTATCGTGTAATTTCTTGAAAGTTGACACGCCATTTGTAAAAAATAATTGCAATATATGTACATTTCCAGAAAGGAAATTCATTTCTGCGTTTAATAGGACCAAGTTCATGGAAATCCATGCAAAATTGATGAAGTAATGGCTGTTCAAAGCGATGCACCCTATATTCAGATCATTTTGAGTTGAATACCTTGTTATACACTGTAACTCCAATATAACGCGCTCGGTTATAACGCTGAATCCAATATAACGCGGAGGGTGCTTGGATCCCATTTTTTCTCCAACCTTCCATTTGATTTCTGATTCAAATCCGTAATATGCAACTTCACGTACAGTCGATCGGGTAGTTCCGGATCTCGGGTAATTCCGAATCAACTCTATGATTAAATAAAAATATTAGTCTTAAAGATATTAACATATCAATATAACTGTGATTTTTGGAAAATGTGATCAATTTTAAGCAATATCAAAGTTTTGCTTCTTATTTCAACGGTGTTTTCATTGAAAATAACTCTTTGGTAACTATCACATACGTGTCATTTTACCGTCGCACCGTCTATCTATAACATGCGTCAACAATTAAAAGACGATTGAGAAGCACATTTCCTTGGTAAATGCTTGTACATTTGGTATGAATTTGTTTATTTATTATTATTTTTAAATTCCTGTGAGTTATTTTAGTATATGTTAATGATTTATGGAAATAAAAGCATGGAAATTGCACCTCGTGTAAATGTCAGTTGCGGATCAGCTGAATGGGGAAAATCTCAAAACAGTTGTTTATTGTTTAAATACTGTGTTTGTAATATTTAAAGCTCTAGCTACCACAAAAGTTTGTGTATATATATGAAATGAAAAGTGCTTAGTTTCTCATAAATTTGATATATTGTTTAATTGGAATTATTTAATTATAATACTATTTTGTGACTTCAATGTCCAGAAAAACAGATAATAAGATTGAATTTTGTTTATTCTGTCTGTCTGTCTGTCTGTCTGTCTGTCTCTCTGTCTGTCTGTCTGTCTGTCTGTCTGCCCCGAAACTTTAACCTTGCTCGTAAAATGAAACTTTATGGACCTGGTTCTCCAAACTTTACATGTTCATGCATCTGATTGAGATCTATTATGCAAACCAGTTATGAGGCATTAGGTTTAAGTCACAAGGTTAAATGTTATCATACTATGTTATTTCCTAAGAAGGTGTCTTGAGTTTATCAATAAATTGCTTGTATTGAGTATTTGCGTTTGTTTTATATAACCAATAATATATAGGAAACCATTTCAAATCAAAACATAAATACTTTCCAACAGCTTTATTCGTCTTGTGTACAGACACACACCCTATAATGTTTTTAAATTGTCAGACAGTCATTAAACTGAAACAAACGAACCTATCGGATGTTTATTTAATACATGCATCATTTGTTTTGACAGTCAAAATAAGTTTTGAGATGCTCCCTGACCTACATCTTCCAAATAGTCCGAGTGATCCGAAATTACCGCACTCGATTCAGAACTAGCCGACTTTATGCAAGTGAATAAGTTCAAATTGGCATCAGAAATGTTTTGGAAAGTATTTATAAATTAATATGGCATGAAAGATGAACTATTTTGCCTCAACAATCCAAGTATTTTGAAAGCAATTGCTGTCTTTTAAAAATATTAACACCATTATTTACGCTAGTGATCCGGAACTACCCGACCGACTGTATTTTCAGACAATTCAAAGATGGTGGCAATCACATGTTGATTGCTTTATTCAACCGTCCGTTGAACCGATTATAATCGCCTCGAGGTTAAACAACACCGACAGCTAATTGGTGTTAATCTGTTGTGTAATGTCAATAAAGGTGTGAAAAACTCGCGTGTCAGTGTTTATCACATGTATTCCTCATCAGAGCGGTTCAGTGCGATAATTTCCATAAGTTAAGTGCAAGCGGGATAGTTATACAATTAAAGAAATTCAAAACGATTGAAACATTCTTACTTTGATATGGTTGCAGTTTGACTATATTAAATGAGCGGCTGTGAAATATACTGCCTACTGTATAAAACGACTTTTTCTGTCATTTTATTATCATTCTAATCATTTGTCAGGATTAGCCTTCATACAATTAAATTGAAACCAATTGATTAAAATTTTACTTTCATCTTGTAGTACTTGTTTCAGTTCATCAAAATCAGGAGAGTGGAAAGAGAGTGTATTGTCATCAGCTTAGTTGTATAGAGTACCTCTTTTTATAAAGTAGAAAATGTCATTTATAAAAATATTAAATAAGAGGGGGTCTAGTATAGAACCCTGAGGCACATCCTTGTGAATGTCTTCCCAAGAGCTAACAATATTTCCTATTTTAATCTGCTGCTTTCTGTTTGACAGGTATGATTTTAAAAGTTTGACCGAGTTTTCTGATACACCATAACCCTGCAGTTTATGAAGTAAGATAACATGTGGGAGACAATCGAACGCTTTCGATAGGTCCATAAGAATGGCAGCAACATATTCATTGTGATCTAAAGCAACTTTCCAGTCTTCTAGTTATCTTATTAAAGTAGTCTGACATCCATGATTTTTTCTAAAAGCGCAAAGCCAATTATCAAAGATATTTTCAAAGTAAGAGAACAATTGTTCACTAAGGACCTTTTCAAAGATTTTTGATGGGATGGGAAGAATACTGACTGGTCTGTAGTTTGACTTATCTAACGGGTCTTGCTTTTTGAAGATAGGTGTAACCTGGGCTTTTTTCTATTGGTCTGGAAAAACGCATGAGTCAATGGATATATTTACAAGCTTAGTAATAGGTGTAACTAAAGCCTCTTTGCCTGCTTTCAATTAATTTCACAGATATCTTATCTACTCCAGTGGCCTTTTTTGAGTAAAATTTGTTTGTGATTTTCATAACCTTGCTTTCATCAGTATGTTCAAAATTAAACTGTGATTCCGAAATTGTATTCATTTTTTCTTTAATTTTACATAAGCTTGGGTGGCTTTCACAATCAAAAATATAATCTTTGTCTATATCCTTAGCTACTTTTGTAAAAAAATCATAAAAAATTTCAGAAACTTCAACATTTTCAGTTACAATAGTATCCTTTTCACTTAAAATAATTTTAGTTTGATTGTTTTTTGAATTTTTGGAAAGGTAAGGTTTAATAGTACCCCAGAAATCAGATGATATATGTATATAGATATTGATTATTAGATATTGATTAGATCATCTCAACAACACATAGAAATCACCATCTCTTTTAAGTGAAAGATGACATGGTTATACACAGGTGCAGTAAGATATTTGCATTCAGTTAATTAACATTTAATATATATTTAATCTGTATCCGAAACCAACATCCGAATATCTGTACAAATTATATAAACAATATATTTAAGCATTCTTATGTACCAAACGTTCATATGATTTGCGTTTTTAAAAAGTAAACTTAGTATTACGATATTCATGTATATATATTCCGTGCGGTTAATTTATGATTTTCGATAAATGTTACCTATAAATATAATTAGTATCCTATATGTCTTTGTTATTGATGGCATGTATATTTTTCCGAATGGTAATGTGGGTATGACTAAAATACGTATATGACTCATATCCGCGGATATGAATGGAAAGTACGGATATGAACAAATAACGGCTTATTAGATGGATTTTCCCAAAAAAAATTGTATGAAAATCATTCTGCGACAAAAATACACGTCGCTTATGTGTTATGTTACGATCGAAATAATTTAAAAGCGTTTTTATTGGCATTTTTAATTTCAGTAACTCTCAATTCATATTCGCGGATATGAACGCCAAGTCAGAGCACCGCTGTTAGGCTACACAACACCAATACCAAAATTGCACCAGTAAAGCCGGTATTTGTATGATTAATATATAAATTCTATATATTTTATGGTATTTATCTTCCGATAAGCACATACTTTATTTCGCATAATATGTCTATTGAATGTACTTTGTTTTAAATAAAGTCTTGTTAAATTGATGTATAAGCGTAAATCTATGCATATATCTTTATTGTTTATAAATTATTAATTTCCCAAAAAGAATGTTTATCTTATATATAAACTGTATAAAGCTATAGATTTTTTTTTATTTTACAAATAGCCCTGAAAAAAACTATCATATATTGACACATAAAATTATCTAAAGCGTTTGAAAAATAAGAGTTGTTTAATGAACGTAGGCCTGTGTTATATTTTGGACTATTTGCTCCAAAATGAATACATATATTAATCCTATCGCCCTGCTTCTTGTTTGGATAATGCCTCGAACAGTATTGAATGGAATTTAATGACGTTAAGATAACGATAATATAACAACCGTTATAAAAGCTCATTTGTAACAAATTAATGTTCACGTCGCATGACTATAAACGTGGATTTTTGTTATATATTAGATGGATATGTCGTATGGTGCATTTGTATATAATTATTATCGCTCATGAATTATAATCGGGTTGTTGTTTTTCATTTATGTTACATCTTGATGTATACAGACATGATTTGATATGTAATAAATTATCTATGATATTTATCTACATTGTTTCATGTTAGTGCTTTTCATTATGTTTTGTCTTTGATTGTATCATGTGATTGTTCAAATCTTGTCTGATAAGTTTATTCTATAAGCTATTATTCGTTAATTATGCTTTTGTATCTATCCTGAAACATCAATGCACCTGTATTATATGTACTTGTTGACCCGTATAATGTGTAATGTATGTGTGTATATGTTTATATGTTTTAATCATTGCACTCAGTATTTATGCATCGATGTTTAAAAGCATGATTTGATGTGTAATAAAGTATCTATGATATTTATCTACATTGTTTGGAGATGTGATTAGAGAGCTGGTACCCAAATAGAAGAACCCATTACCACCTGTCAATAATACTTTACCGTCAAGGCACGAGCTGGTCGGCAGCCACACACCCAAAAGCATATATATATCAGATAAAAACAGCTTTTTTGGTTTATACATCAATTGGGAATTATAAATACATGATTGTTTAGAGTTATTTATCGGCTAAGTACGTGGTGCAGGTTACGAAACTTTTTAATGAATCGAAAATACCAACTTTATAATTGTTATGTTTTTATGGTACAAACAAAATGAATTGGACAATCAAATATATACCAGTATCTAGACGTGACAATGTATACTTGCTCATTGCTTTTATGTTTGGCCCATTTACTTACACGTGGCGTTACAATAATTTGCCATGGAATTAAAACCACATAATTTGCTATTGTATAATGTCAAAGTAATAAAGCGTGGTCACAGAAAACCTCAAATTATTATCTTTATTTTATATTTACAGACCGATGCTAAAATATACATTCATTGCGATTAAAATAATCTATTACTTTTGTGAAACAGACATTGCCAGCCCTTATGCAATATAAATAAACCTGTTCAGGCTACCCTGGTAATGTTCGCTGCGAACCTGCCAATTATTGATATATGGGCATTAAGAGCCGCAAGACGGTCATAAAATGCGGGAGAAATCTCGGGTTAACTCACATAAATCTGTATGAAATTTCAATTTCCGTGATTGTTGAATGAATGTTTAAATGTTATTTTAAACAATGCATTGGTAATTAACGAAAATTCCATGAAAATGCCGATTCAGTACGGAGAAGTAGTTTTCAATGTTCGTAGACATACGCACTCACATATTTCTCTATGTTAAAAAATATAAATATACAAACACACGGGTATTATAGAATAAAAAAACACAATTTTATTGTCCATTTAACAGTACATGCTTATCGTGATATATAAATTGAAGAACAAAATAAGTGTGAAAGAAAAGCATGCACTATGTTGTGAAGGAATATGTGTGAAATAAATTTACAAACATATAGGCAATAATTCTTTTTATTTTCATTTGAATGCGTGAAAAGGAAACACTTTTAAACTGTCGTCATAGCAAACAGGGATATCTTTGTTTAGAAAATATAGTGTTTTCTTTTTAATTATTAATGAATACTTTTTTTGTTTTTTTTAGACATAGCATATCGATGCTTTAACTTTAATAAAACTAAAAGCATGATTATTCCTTAACGTATGCAACTTTGAACTTGCTGACTACCGCAGATTACAATTCTTATAAGGAATATGGCTTAAATATCTCCATATCAAAGCATCTAAACGGGGAATAGAATTGATCATACGAAAATTACTAAACAGTTTTGATTAAACATTTTTTTAATTGTGTTGAATGTACATTCTCAAACAATGACTACACATGTTTGTTTCACGTGTAATTATTCATAAATTAAGATTTAGGTAAAATATGTAAATTAAAAACATCTATATTATTTTTCTCATAACAAATTCAAAATACATCATACAACGCAGGTAGTTATTTTGTTAAAGGGGCCTTTTCACAGATTTTGGCATTTTTTTAACTTATTCATTAAATGCTTTATATTGATAAATGTAAACATTGGATCATAAAAGCTCCAGTAAAAAATCAAGAAAAAAATTAAAAAAAGGAAAAGAACATTGCCCGGAGCAGGTTTCGAACCAGTGACCCCTGGAGTCCTGCCAGAGTCCTGAAGTAAAAACGCTTTAGCCTACTGAGCTATTCCGCCGAGTATACATGCATGACGTATTTTATACCTTATATAAGCAATCTTCGTAGTTTCACAAAATTTAACGACAAAAACAGAACTCTCCAAATTATTCAATCGTTTCGCGTTGCAACGCTTTATATTTTTTAGGTTTTAAAATCGTCAAAAGATGCATATAATGGCTATATTAGAGCATGGTTAATGTTCAGTATTACTGTTTCCTCACAAATATCATAACTAAAACGAAAACTTACGAATCTGAAACAACTTTTTTCAATTTTGTCAATTTACCAAAGCGTGAAAAGATCCCTTTAATACACTTATTCGAGTTATTAATAAAATTGTGTTTTTGTATCATGAAACATAAACACAAGAGTGTTTTCGTCCAAGGACTTTGAGACAAAATGAAAATTGGCGATACATTCATATTGAGATATTGTCATAAAATGTTAATAATTCATGTAAGAGTTATAAATCAATATGAATTCCAAAAGCAAGGAATTGTTCAAACCAGAACTTTAAATAAGATAAAAAACTAATTATTTTGATAAGAAAAACTTGTAAAATATGAAGCATACAAATTATTAATATTAAATTGTAAGAAATTAACAGATGTAGGTTTGCTGTAGAGGGTAACTTAAGGTGAAGAATATCCTTGAATGATATGTGAATATTACATGTTTTACGATTTTAGTTTGAATGAATTCCGTTAACGGAATAAAACATTATATAACAATAGCTTAATATTTCGTTATTTAGCTTTACCATTTCACTGAAATACATTTACGCAAATAATGACGCAGAACAAAGAAGCGAAATTGAACGACATTAGGCAAAACAATATTTGAAGAGGTAGGCATATATGCATATCTTCGAACGTCTTATCGAAAAAAAATTAATAAACTTCACAAAACTAACAAGAAAACAACGATTATTTGATCAATATAAACAACACTTTTTAATTTAGATAAACGAGTCGCTAATTTTCATCACACATTTTAACTGCAATTCCTTATTGTCGCATAGGCAAGACATAAACAGAATAGTATCCCTTTAGAAAATAGATGTGCATGCAGTATTAAGTCACAGTGCTGTACAACGTGAGTGCCTTTTAAAAAAAAATTGTTAACTATCTGGAGTAATTGAAACAAGAGCGCTTGTATAAACGGTATATGCCGTGTATTCGATATAAATTTGACAGGTAAATGTAACTTAAAACTGAAAACAATAATCATAATTGTTCATAATTGTTCTATTACTGCTGCTGCTGCTGTAACTGCAACTGCTGCTGCTACTGCTGCTGCTGTTGCTACTGCTACTGCTTCTGCTACTGCTACTACTACTACTACTACTAATACTACTACTACTACTACTACTACTACTACTACTACTACTACTACTACTACTACTTCTACTACTACTACTATTACTACTACTACTACTACTACTACTACTACTACTACTACTACTACTACTACTACTACTACTGCTGCTACTACTACTACTACTTCTACTACTACTATTAATACAACTACTATTACTACTACTACTACTACTACTATTACTACTACTACTACTACTACTACTACTACTACTACTACTACCATCGCCATCACTGCTACCACTAGCTCTACTACTACTACTACTTCTTGGACCGTATGCTGTTAACACACGTGAACAAGCTATGGTCTGAACGTACATAAGCGTAAGAATGTTGTCCGTTTTTCTAAAAATTACACATTTTGCAGAAGGTGAGTGAGAAAAAACGCGTTATTTTAACTGTAATGCCCTAACGAGTATGTTTAAAACAGCACATATCATACAACACTCACTGAAGATAAAAGTACTTCCAGCCATTAAATGCAAGACTATTTTACTAAGTAGATATTAAAACAACATCAATATTACACGACTATCAGCAGTAATATTATTTATGCAAATGCTAAAATAAAACACCGTGGATTTTAACGGTACACGAGTGCATGTTTTTATTGAAAAACAACGTCGGTGCAATATATAGTATGTTTTGTTGAGTCTGATTTTACTGACAGGACGTTCATTGTAACTGATTTGTTCCAAGCACTAATCGTTTCACAGGTGTGTGCGACTTTTCTGCCCTTTTTCTTTTAACTTGGTTTGGTTTTTTGCCTGATGAGGGTGCTCTGTAGAATATGCGCAGACCATTAGTGGATTGAACCACACCCCTATCACGCCCCTTATCAGACAAGAATTTCTGCCATAGTCACTCCCAAAGGACCATAAGTCCGGTTCTTACGGATTGTGTGATATTCGGAAGACGCCCATTTTTAGGCGAAACGTGGTTTTTAGTGCCCCTAGTAGTGTTGACACATCTATGATCTTGGCTTGGTTTAATACCTCAATCAGAAATATCTTTTTCACTTAATCACATTTGTAGCTTTGCAATTTGTTCCTCAACAAATTGTGCTTTGATTATGTCGCTGGTGACAAACATCCGTAGTCAGATCAAATGTTAAATATAAAAATTATAAACGTTATTAGCACAATAACTTTCAAAAGTAAATGTTGTCTCTCAATCCACAGTAATCCACAGTTAAAGTATGAAGCAAATGAGAAATTTCGTCGACTTGTTCTTTCTTGTTTCGGCGAAGTTCATGTACAAAATGCTATCTATATTATCATTTATTTCTGGAGGTTTTTAATATATCAATAATGTCATTTTCTCGATAATAAAAAATACACACACAATATATTGGAATATAATAAATTTGCATTATTTTATTGAATAGGAATTTAATAAAATTTGATTAAATTATTGATAATTTGCTCAAATAGATATTTGACGCAGCTGCTGAATACGGTATGCGTTATTATATGGTGACTTTGATATGTTTACGATAAACTACAATATACCGGTAGGTGCAAATACATATTTATTTAATTTTTCTTATGTGTTGTCAACTGTAATAACTTTATTGTAAAAGTATAATTATGTTTGTAAATGCCGCTACATGCGTTTAATCCATCTGAAAAAAGAGTAAAATTATCCTTTGTAAATTTACTTTGGCAAAACGGGAACTTATCGTAGTAAAATAGATGCACTAAAACAGAATGTGAACAATATGCGCATCATCGTTATTCATCGGCAAAGCGACAGATCTCTCTTGTTCTGATCCGATTTGTAGCTATCATACAATCGAAATTATTTACTCGTGTTTAGGTTTCTACGTTTCATGACTCCAAATCAAAATTAATGCCTGATACGCACGCTTAGTAGAACAGTATTTCGTAGGTGTGAACATGTTACGTTATTAACAGTTCAAGCATTATCAATAATGATATTTTCAGAAGACGCGAATCTTCAGAAACGCGAAAAACAAGTACTACGTAAAATGGGTGTCTTCTGCGACATTGAGGAGATGGTATACTTATTAAACATTAATGTGTTAACGGAAATGGAAATTTTATATGTCTTACCTCGATACTACCATTTTTTTTAAGGTAAATACGGCAGAACGTATTTCGGAAAAAAATGTGGTATTCGAAAATCACGCTTTAAAGAGGCGAATAACTCAAAAGAGTGGTGAAACGGCTCAGCTCATTATCTGAAAGTGTTGCGTCAATATCCTCCGGGAAACTGAATGCCGAACTGACGAACGGACAGCGCGACTGCTATATGCCACGCTACCGGGGGCATAAACACTAAAGTAACGATGGTTCGTAAGGTAGGAGGGTAGGTGTAAACGACAAATGGTTTTATAATTACCAAGAAGTAAAAGTCTTTACATTTTTCAACGACTTAGGGGTTGTGCTTACCAGCGGTGGATCATTCGCTCTAGCTACGAACACGTGCGAAAAAAAGGATAACGATCCTGATATGCACTATTATTTTATTAAGAATAACAAAATACAAAAAAATATAATGTTCAATCTGTTTGAATTTTATGTACTATCAGTCATAAATTACTGTTCGGAAGTTTTGGGTTATGATCAATGTGATACTATAGAAAGGGCACACTGTTTTGTAAATGGGTTTTTAATGATAAATCCTCTACAAATACGTTTGCATTGTATAGCGAATTGGAAAGATTTTTATTGTATATTGAAAGATACTTCAGAAAGATTAAAGGGGCCTTTTCACAGATTTTGGCATATTTTGAAGTTTTTCATTAAATGATTTATATTGATAAATGTAAACATTGGATCTTAAAAGCTCCAGTAAAAAATCAAGAATAACATTTAAAAAAGGAAAAAAAAGTAGCCGGTACCAGGGCTCGAACCAGTGACCGCCGGAGTCCTGGAATTAGTCTGAAGTAAAAACGCACAAGCCCTCTCGGCTATTCCGCCGAATATACACAGTTAGAGTATTTTATACCTTATATAAGCAATCTTCGTAGTTTAGTAAATTTAAACGACAACAACAGAACTCTCCAAATTATTCAATCGTTTCGCGTTGCAACGCTTTATAATTTTTAGGTTTTCAAATCGTCAAAAGATACTTATAATGGCTATATTGGACTATGGTAAATGTTCAGTAATAGTGTTTCCTCACAAATATCATAACTAAAACGAAAATTTGCGAATCTGAAACAACTTTTTTCAATTTTGTCAATTTACCAAACCGCGAAAAGATCCCTTTAAAGGGGACTTTTCACAGATTTTGACACGTATTAAAGTTTGTCAATAAATGCTTTATATTGATAAATTTAAACATTGGACCTAAAATCTCAAGTAAAAAATACAATTTAAAAAATGTAACCCTCAACTGGATTCGAACCACTGACCTCTGGCGTCCTGAAGTAAAAGTTCTCCGATTCGACCACACGGACATCCATGCTGATGTTATCGGGAGGTGTATTTTTTACTTTATATATGCAATCCTCGTAGTTTCACAAAATATAACGAAAACAACAGAACTTTCTACATAACTTTATTTCCAGGATTTCAAATCGTCAATAGATGCATATCATGGATATTTTGGAGCATGGTAAATGTTCAGTATTACTGTGTCCTCACAAATATCATACCTGAAACAAAAATTTGCGACTCTGAAACAATAGTTTTTAAGTTGTCAATTTACCAAAACGTGAGAATGCCCCTTTAAATACTTTTTAAAGATTCACTCGGTTAAACGAGAAAATGTTTATTAAATACCATTTTAAATGAACAGTTAAGTAACATAAATGTTAACAATTCTCGTACAAACTGGGCCTCACAGGTGCGCTTTATACTTCAATCCTCTGGTTTACACAAAATATGGTAATATCCGAACGCAGTTAAAATAGAATCATTCATCCTAAAGCTAAGAACCCGCCTCCGCGATTTCTATATTAGTACTTAGCGGAAAAGACTAGAATATTGAATATCTCTTTATGTATAAAGATTTTTTTTAAACAGCATATATAAGCAAGTTGGATAATCAGAAATGCTGAAAATATTGGCCAATTAACGTTTTCCCACGGCACATATTAAATATTGAAATTATATATATATATATATATATATATATATCCATATTCGTAAAGATTATTATAACATATTTCTATACCCAATCGAGTATGTTAAAATATGTACGTTTAATGCAAAGCGAAAATAAAACAAAAAAGAATTGGCAATATTAAGCCTGCCAACACAGAGACGCGCTAATGTATTCAGTTTAAAGTTATCAATTCGGCCACTTTTATAGTACCCAAATTGTTCACATACCTAATTGTTATTTAATTTGTATAGTATACCTCACTTTAATTCGCAATGTTGATTCCCATAGGCCATCGTTACATAGAAATACTGTCAGACCCAGCGGGAAAAAAATCGGGAAAATCCCCAAGTTGACAAATTTACTTTCACCGTATCACACATGTAATATTTGTATAATGTATGTGCTTTTGGTTGTTATTGTTGTTGTTTTATTTTTCAAACGATGAAGGTATTGTATACTTGTAGATTAAGTAATTTTGTCGCATTTGTTTTGTTGTCTTAATCGTACGATATTACTAATTTCCTACGAGTATATACATTCAGATATCAAACATATTTATATATTCAGTATATTATATAAACATTTGTATGTATACAAAACATTGTGTAAACTAACACACAAAAAAATCAATCGTAACACTTCGTCCATCTTTGGATTCTCCGTAAAGAGTAGGCCGGTTGGGTCCAGAGTGCAAACAATTGTGGAGTAATATTGTTGGTGGTGTGTAGCCTTCGTCATGGTCTCGGATATGAATTTAGTGTTGGAAACATGATAATGTCTATTACATTGCTCTATTTTGAGGCAATGTTAACAGATTTATCACAAATTGTGAATGTTTTATTCAACAGTGATTTTTTCATAAAAAAACTGCAAAAAACGCATACATATTGCCTATATTCGTTCATATCCGCACTTTTCGTTCATATCCGCGGATATGAGTCATATACGTATTTTAGACGGACCGTGGTAATGTAACGACTCGCCCCCTTAACGACTCGCCCCATAACGACTCGCCCCATCTTTTATAACAATTCTCCCCACCTATATAACGACTCGCCCCACATATATCACGACTCGCCCTATCAAAATAAAATGTTATATTATATATGGTAACATAAATGAAATCACTTCAGAATATGAATTTAAGGTTCGGCAAAGTTTGATAGCCATCGTGATTCGTTTGAACACCATTATCAGCCCTATACTTAACTAAAATATATATTCATTATTGAAATTCTAGATACACTGTTAAGATCGTTGTATTCATCATTAAGATAAAACGTATGTGGCTAAGGCATAAAAAGATGGAATTGTCCATAACCTACGAAAACTGAATATGAACTTCTGTACACGACATGTCTATGGAGAGTAAATATCTACAATTAACGTATTATTGAAGCGGTGCTTCTATGAACAATCTTATTTGGAATTTGCATATTATAAATATGCGAATCAAAATATTCTTAATTTTCAATTTGTAGCAGGCGACACAACAATTGGGATCATGAAACGTCAATACTAAGCTTTATTTGATGTATTTTTATACATGTATGTACAGTAACAATATTACCATATAGCATGCACTTTGTGATACTTAAGGACTATTTGATATCGGCACATTTGTTTCATGTCATACTTTCCTTTATATTAATAAAAAGAAGCAAAGGCTTAGTGCACACCGACAAATAAAGATTCCCAGGTTTAATTACTTAATAATAAAGGGATTATCGTTATAAAAGAGACCGATCAATTAACAACATAATTGACACGTACATTACCGCGGGTGGGTGATGGCAATCAACAATACACGTATCATAGACATAACAGAGACAGCGTGATAACCTTGCTTCGTGGTAAAGATATTTTCAAATATACGGGTATTGAAATGAAAAAAAATGAAAAAAAGGTTTGCCGAAATTTCTTTTTTTACCGAACTAATTGGGCGGCGGCCGCCGCCCAGGCTCCGGCGTCACTGAATGTTCACGCTTTTTTGGTTTTTTGGCGGTTGTTTCGCAGTTTTTAACGCATTTATTTCACACACGTATAAAAGTGTAAAGATTGTGTTCATTAGTATTATAAATCATTTTGCTATCTCTGTTATACTAAGGCTACTAGTTGTATATCGTGCTGTGATATTGGATGTGAAATTTGATTTTACTTTGTGTTCATCGTAAATAAATTAATAAAAAACAGTATCATTTGTCGGAAGGCCGTACGTTCCTTGCAGCATGGCATCACGTGTGAGGTCTGTCATAGATGGCAACATCGCACATGCAATACAGGTGTCAATGCAAACTGACTAGCTAAGATTTTCGACATATAAATTATTTTCCTATGTAAGCTTGAACATATATTAACGTAGTAAAATCGTTGACATGGCTATAATTTGCCAATTTTTTATTTTTTTTTATTGTCAGTTCAAATTTTACGGACACAATTCTCCTGTAAGGTTATTTTTTCGGCGTAAGCTGTATTAAGCCAGCTTTTCACCTTACCTGACCTTTGTAAGTGTCCAATAAAATTCAAATAAAATTTCCCGCGGCTAGGTACGAATGAATACACTTCATTTATTCCATTGGCTGATTTGAGTATACCACCAGAACATTGGAAACATATACGCGTCTTTGTAACACTGTTTTACTGCATGAAACAATTTTATCTCTAATGAAAAGGCTTAATAGATAGAACAGTTTTACACTCAATTCTCGACATCAATACAGTTTGTGCGTGCACCTTTTATTTTCAGAGGATTGCCATGGCAAAAGCTTTTATACTTAAAGGCTGTGTTCTCATATTTAGTACTTACTTCCATATTCCTGTCAACATGTTAACATGTAAAAGTATAAAGAGCAGTGGAAGCGAGGCCTCACTTTAATGCATTGCATTTCAACCCGTGAGATATCGGGTCAATTCGCGGTTAGTGTGTGTGGATGAGTTTATATACAGGTCATCACCGGAGTTCGCGGCCAGTAAAATAATCGTTATATAAAAAGACGCTATCCGTGAACTAGGTGACCAGGAAGTTTCTTTAGACAAGAAATATGTTAAATGAAGATATTCAGCAATATAATTATGGTATGTCAATAATAGATTCTTAATGTGTTTTCAACAATACAATGATAAATATTATGTTTGATTAATTTAACAATAATTATTCCACCATATTCTAATGTATTAAGCATGAGCGCGATGATTCTCGATACTGTTAATAATCGAATCAAATAGCAACGCCGGACAAACCACTAAAACAGGTTTGTTCGAAGAACGCGCCTATAAATACGAATACTTCTCGTGTGGTCGGTTGACTCATATGTTTTAATTACACTTCCATTCTTCTTTTGGTTTTCTGTTTTGTATCTATAGATTTATGACCAGCAATATGTAATAATGTAAAATAAGCCGCGAAAACCCCGCGTAACATCCCGTACTGCGTGTAATGCAGCTAAGAACTGCACAGAAAAAAGACATTCGCTATCATTGATCTCATTCATTGAGCTATCAACGCCGTATATCTTTTTTAAAGATATTTCTTGTTATTTATAATCTTAAATCTACCATTTATAAGCTTAAATCTACCTATTTGTTACCTGTTAATCCGAATACACATCACACGTGTATTTAACAACCTGATAAAAACCTGGCATAGTTGCGGGTGTGCTAGACAATAGCTTCATTCGATAATGAATGAAGGGGTCGGAGTAATTAAAGAAAACAACATCTGTTTTATGCATTAACGATGTGTATCACAACAGGAACAAGTGTATGCTGTCAATTAGAATAAAATGTTACTTTGATTGCCTACGAAAATTAATCGATAATTGTCTATGAAACAATAACAGTTTCGTTCATTAGTTTCAATCCATAAATCAATTATGTTATGTACAGCTTCCCTTATTTTGTAACGTAATTTATGACGAAATTTGCAAACTCGTTGTAGGCATTTTCGCGACAGAAAAATTGTTACTTTGATTGCTTATGAAAATTAATTGATAATTGTCTATGAAACAATAACAGTTCCGTTCATAAGTGTCAATTATGATTATTATGTTATGATAATGATAATTATGATGAGTTATTATTATGATGATGCATGATGTTATTGAACTTATTAATAAAATGAACAATTGCAGTAATACGATAATGCATTGTATTGTTAAGACGTGTGTATTCCTTTTTATTATCACTTTAAAGTTATCCAAAGATATGTAATAGAAATAAATTTTTAGTTTGTTTTGTTTTCAAAGCCGCCTCAGACTCTTGTATAATAACGCCTCATTTCGACGACGACATACCTGAAGCAAAAGACAATAGATTCTTTTTTCAAAAGAAATAATCTTCAATAAAGATAATATTATACTGCAATTAACAATATTCCATAGTTTTGAAGAGTATCGACACACATATTTTCAACTATTTATTCAAATTAGAAATGGGGCCGAAAAAGCCTGATACTTGGAGATATTTTGCCGTACCCACCCAGTTTTGAATTTTTCGTTTTTGTTTTAACACAATTAAATTGAAATAAAGCATAAACATGACCAAAGTTGAATCAAAGATACTAGGCTATTAACAAATTTAAAAAATCCTACCATTTAAGCTATGATGGGGCGAGTCGTGATATAAGCGGGCCGAGTCGTTATATAGGTGGGGCGAATCGTTATAAAACATGGGGCGAGTCGTTATGGGGCGAATCGTTAAGGGGGCGAGTCGTTACCAATTTGTTCCGAATTGTTCAGACGCTTGTTATTTATGGATGGTCACAACATACTAAAATATTTCCTTAACAAATTCAATTTAAAAGCAAAAGCGGAGAAGGCATTCAGAGGTGGGCGGAGTACAGTGGAACAGATCTTCAACTGCAGAATCCTCATTGAAAAACACATTCAACATCAACCTAACCTCTTCCATAACTTTATTGACTTTAAGAAAGCTTCCGACCGCGAGTGGCATGATGACATATGGCATGTTATGAGAGGATTTTACATGGACAAAGGGCAGGTGCAAGTCATTCAAGAACTCAACGGAAACGCCAACAGTTTAGTACTTCTGAACGGACATCAGGGGGCTTCTTTAGGACATCAGTGGGCGTCCGTCCGGGATGTCTGCTCTCTCCCGACCCGTTCAACCTTTTCCTTGCGAAGATAATGCTGATGACTCTCCATGACCGCCACAACTATATCTCCATCGGTGGTAGACCCATCTCCTATTTGAGATTCGCTGATGATATTAATTGACCTCATGTGTGGCACCAGCAGTGAACTTCAAGATCTTACCAACAGACTCTATGAGAGCATGTATGATTTGGAGGTCAGCACAGAAAAATCGAAGATCATGGTGAACAACACGACCAACACCGGCACAGACATCACAATGAACGGCGAGAAGCTAGAAGAAGTGACCAGCTTCAAGTATACTTAGGCGCAACCCTTTCCAAGGATGGTACCAGTACAGCTGAGGTCCGAATAAAAAGCTATGGCGACGGCAGCGATGGCCAGACTGTGTAGGTTTTGGAAAAGCAGTTCTACCAGCTTCCCAACCAAGTACAGGCTCTACAAGTCTCTCGTAGTCTTCATCCTACTCACCGGCTGCGGGACATGGACGCTTCACGCGGACACAGAACGCAGAATACAGGCATTTAAACATAAATGTCTCCGAAGACTGTTCTCCTATACAGAGCACAAGACCAACGAGTACGTCCGGAACATGACTGCAACATTGGTTGGTCCACAAGATCTCGAGCCCCTACTGGCGACCGTCAAACGACGATAGTTTGCTTGGTTTTGACACGTCGCCATGCACAAATCTCTGTGCAAAAGTGTTTTTCCATGATGATGATGATTTGCATGTCCAAAGTATTTAGTATACTGTAACCTTATTTTTAATTGAAAGCGTCCACATTTTGCAGATCACATGTTTTGTTTGGAAAGAAACAATAGAAGTTTTCCATTTTTAATCAAGGGGCGTGCACCTTTGTTTCGCATTATAATGGCAAAACATATATTGTGTGAAAGGTTTGCAGAATACAATATTTCCAACGAAATCAAAGACACATGTTCACCAAAAGTAGTAAGTATAATTAAGATGTAATATATTTTCGCGTAAAAATAAAATCATTTAATTCAGTTTAAAATGTGACTGATTAACTGAATATACCTTAAACATTGAATTGTTACATATGTGAAAATTTATAATCAACATATATACATAAATATAAATTAACTTCATGCTTTCGGATTTTAATAAACATATTGCAATGAGCAGTACTGTATTGTTGTGTGTATTGAGCAATTATTCAGTGTTTTTGATGTTCAGGATGATTTCATACAGTAATAAGTGTTCAGACAATGAGATAAGGCCCTGCATCAACACAAACATTACGCAAAAAGGATCTCCAATAATTGACTGCAATCTGGGTTTCCTCCATTTATGATTAAGTGTGACATTTTTAATAGGGCACAATAGCATTTTAGTTTATTTAAAGTAGTTGAAATAATGACTTCTATCAGTTTAATATAAAGAATAAATCCTAATAAATTACTGTACTTATACCGTAATTACTCTATGTTTTCGGACACTTAAAAATAATTAAAAAAATTCGTGTCCGAAAACTTAGATACAAAAACTATTCACAAAATACAGGTGTCCGATGAACCTGTAATTAACGCAATAAAAAAACTATGAATTCTTTGTTTGTTTATTTCCGATAGTTGTTGTCTAACACCTTCCATTGTTCGTAAAACTTGCAATAGGGTGCATCACACTTTGAAGCGTTTAGTATTTGTCACAGTTATTTTACTGAGAAGGGGTAGTACCATTGCGGTAGATTATTGAACTGTTAATTGGCACTACCCCTGGTAATAGTCATAACGCTTATGCTATCGGGCGAAACCATTGTTTAATACCGGTTTACAAGGTTATTTACCCAATAACGCAAATGTAATGGTCCGTTGCCCTCAGGCATGCACCTACCATGTTTTATGATGTTAATCTGGTTGTAAAACCCCATGATCGAAGTGTCATTAGATATCGAAAACAGGACCGAAATTTGGTAAAATAGTGCTGTAAAATATACTGTCCGAAAACTTAGAGACATTAATTATGGACGAAAACTCGTGTGTCAGAAAATTAAGAGTCTCGAAAAATAATTATTTTTGCTAAAAAAAGGGGTGTCCGAAAACTTAGAGTGTCCGAAAACATAGAGTCAGTAATTATGGTAGTTGCATTTTGTCCTTAAAAATAGTATAATTTATTTCTAGAAAAGATTATGTCTTAGAGTGGACAATACCGCCATGTACGTTTCCGAAGCAGACCCTGTAAAACCTGGGGATCAGATGGAATGGCAATGTGAGGTATCAAAATGCTTACTGTACCCTGTGAAACATATTGTGGATTATATCCATTATGCTTTTCTTAACAATAAAAGTTTATTGTATATAATCATCAGCGTTCAGTGTTCAGATATTTTTTTAAATTATTTAAATAGTGTCTTTTTGCAACACTTCTCAACTTTATTTTATGCCCCCAGTAGGGTGGCATATAGCAGTTGAACTGTCCGTCAGTATGTCAGTTTGTCCGTCCGTCCGGAAAAACTTAAACGTTGGCCATAACTTTTGCAATATTGAAGATAGCAACTTAATATTTGGCATGCATGTGTATCTCATGAAGCTGCACATTTTGAGGGGTGGAAGTTCGAGGTCAAGGTCATCCTGCAAGGTCAAAGGTCATCAAAAAAATATTTCAAAGCTGCGTTCTCATGAAGCTGCACATTTTGAGTGGTGGAAGTTCAAGGTCATCCTTCAAGGTCAAAGGTCAAAAAAAATTATTATTTCAAAGTGGCGTTCTCATGAAGCTGCACATTTTGAGTGGTGGAAGTTCAAGGTCAAGGTCATCCTTCAAGGTCAAAGGTCAAAAAAAAAAAATTATTTCAAAGCGGCGCAATAGTGGGCATTGTGTTTCTGACGAACACATCTCTTGTTCTATATAAAATTGCATATATTGAACTAATAGATTGTTAAAGAGGAGTTATCAGTGTTTAAAATGTTACTTGTTAATATAATGTACATGTATCCTTCCATTACAAAATAAAAGATTCACAAATTAAAATGATTGTATTTATAGTTTATAAGAGAAAAACTTTTTCTTCAGGTTCATAATTTAGTTTGAAATTTTGTTTCTTGTCAGATGACAACAGATGCCACGAGGGATGAATGCCTGTCAAAAGTGAACAGTCAAGATAACAACAATGCCATGGCTATGGATTACGTAGCAGCTGGCAATAGAAGCAATAGCAGCCAAACGCCCTGCCCTCGCTGTCAGGCTGGGGAACCAGTACGTATCCTCTTACATTTCATCAGTTGATCTGTTTAAAAAACAAAGCACTTTTTGCAGATTTATTGATAGTTGGGCTTCAAGAAAGTTGGCAAAAGGGAGTTCAGTACAGAAATACAGGGCTTGCACTGGCATACACAATTTGGCTCAAGAAAAAGCTGATTTGCAAAAATGCTTAAAACTCGTACAATTTCATTGAAAACATCCGCCATTATAACTTGAACTGGTTTTCATTTTTTATGCCCCCGGATGGAAAGATTGCGGGCATATTGTTTTTGGCCTGTCTGTCTGTCTGTTGTTTGTGTCCCAAAACTTTAAGCTTGGTTAAAGTTAGGTCATAACTTTTTGAATATTGAAGATAGCAACTAAGCAACTTGATATTTGGCATGCATGTGTATCAAATGAAGCTGCAAATTTTGAGTGGTGAAAGATTAAGGTCAAGGTCATCCTTCAAGGTCAAAAGTCAAAAAATACAATCCAAGAGAAGTAAGAAGCTTTAAAAGGGAGATAATTTCTAAACCTGCCAAATGATATATTGAAATTTTATTTAAAAGCGGCGCAATCGGGGGCATTGTGTTTTTGACAAACACATCTCTTGTTTCGCTTTGTTTCAATTATGGTTTTAGCAATTTTATAATAAACTAAAACCAATCTGCACCAGAATATGATACACCTTATTGTTATTGAAGAATTTGAAGCGCACTTGGTAGCTGGCCAATCAACATTTAGTTCGCTTACACGTGAACTTACCTTGAATAAAATGTAAAAATGGGTGGAGCTGTCAGGTAATATTGGTTCACTTGTGCACAGACACTGTATACTTTTAATGCATAGTTAATATTGTCCTCTGTCTACAACACAGTGTCCGATCACAAAAGTCTATTAAAAGATAAACAAATGAAAATTAGCGTGGCAGCAAATACATTATCTACCGATTATCAAGCTGAATTTAAGAGTGATAATTAAATAATTTAATTAGTTCCATGTCGATAATGTTACACCTTTTTGCAGATTATCAATTTTAACGACAGCCAGGGTTGGCATATTGACCGGTCAATTGAGTATTGATTGGCCGGCGGTCAATACCCGGTTAAAACCGGTCAATACTGGTCATTATTGGTCAATACTGGTCGATTGAAAATTGTAGCATTTAAACATGACAAAGGAAGAATTTAAGCTATTCTATATTAAATCAAGCATTATTTTGTAATTGATAAACTTTTTTTGAGTTATCTATTGTAAAAAAAATCTTTAAAGCTGTAAAAAATACTTCTTTATTATTTATGGAAACGGTCTCAAATACAAAAGAACTAAGGCAATATCTTTATCTCAGTGTATCACATCTGTTACTGAAGTATTATTACTATTGTAGTTACCATAGTATTTCACTGATCTATTGATATATCTATTTGATAAGCTGATGGACAAACAGAACTCTTGTGGTTTCTAGGGTCATAAATGATCTGGCCCCTAAGCCTTAATTGGTTATAAAATGCATGCACTGGTATGTCTCTGACAGTGACAATGAAGCAAATCTGCCCTTAGGCTATTTCATTTCACTCAAACAAAATGAGATAACTTGCTATTAATGTTATTAATTTAATAGTTACTTTTAACTTGTCTCCTTTCTATATTAAGAGGGTTTTCATATTTTAAAGTTGAATTGGTCTTCAAATGAATAAGCAATCAAAGTTCTTGATTTTGGCAACAAATAATGTTTACCAATTGTGGGTCTTCTCTAGACTCTTCTTTTCAATTATTTCTTTCTTTTAATAATTATTTCTTATTAAGTTTTTAGCTCATCTATTTTTTGAAAAAAAAAAATGAGCTGTTGTCATCACCTTGGCGTCGGCGTCCGGTTAAGTTTTGCGTTTAGGTCCACTTTTCTCAGAAAGTAGCAATGCTATTGCATTCAAACTTGGTACACTTACTTACTATCATGAGGGGACTGGGCAGGCAAAGTAAGATAATGCTGGCGTGCATTTTGACAGAATTATGTGCCCTTTTTATACTTAGAAAATTGAAAATTTTGGTTAAGTTTTGTGTTTTGGTCCATTTTATTCCTTAAGTATCAAAGCTATTGCTTTCATACTTGCAACACTAAATAACTATCATAAGGGGACTGTGCAGGCAAAGTAATGTAACTCTGACTGGCATTTTGACAGAATTATGTGCCCTTTTTATACTTAGAAAATTGAAAATTTGGTTAAGTTTTGTGTTTAGGTCCACTTTATTCCTACAGTATCAAAGCTATTGCTTTCATACTTGCAACACTTATTAACTATCATAAGGGGACTGTGCAGGCAAAGTTATGTAACTCTGACTGGCATTTGGACGGAATTATGGGCCCTTTATACTTAGAAAATTGAAATTTTTTGTTAAGTTTTGTGCATTGGTCCACTTTACCCCTAAAGTATCATAGATATTGCTTTCATACTTGGAACACTCGCAAACTATCATAAGGGTACAGTAAAAGGACAAGTTGAATAACTCTGGTTGTCATTTTTACGGAATTATGGCCCTTTTTTGACTTAGTAACTGTGAAGATATGGTTAAATTTTGTGTTTCGATCCACTTTACTTCTAAAGTATCAAGGCTATTGCTTTCAAACTTCAAATACTTTCATGCTATCATGAGGTTACTGTACCTGGCAAGTTGATTAATTAAATTTTACCTTGACCTTTGAATGACCTTGACTGTCAAGGTCAAATTATTAAATTTTGCTAAAAATGCCATAACTTCTTTATTTATGATTAGATTTGATTGATACTTTGACAAAACTACTCTTACCTGACATACCACAATAGACTCCACCCAAACCATCCCCCGTGCACTCCCCCCCCCCCCCCCCCCCCCCCGAATCCCCCCTATTTTTTTTATTTTTTTTTAAAGATCATCTCACAAATGACCACCACACCCTCACACTATACTATACCCCCCCCCCCCCCCCAATTGTTATGCCCACCTTCGAAGAAGAGGGGGTATATTGCTTTGCTCATGTCGGTCGGTCGGTCGGTCTGTCGGTCCGTCCACCAGGTGGTTGTCAGACGATAACTCAAGAACGCTTGGGCCTAGGATCATGAAACTTCATAGGTACATTGATCATGACTCGCAGATGACCCCTATTGATTTTGAGGTCACTAGGTCAAAGGTCAAGGTCACGGTGACCAGAAATAGTAAAATGGTTTTTGAACGATAACTCAAGAACGCATACGCCTAGGATTATGAAACTTCATGGGTAGATTGATCATGACTTGCAGATGACCCCTATTGATTTTGAGGTCACTAGGTCAAAGGTCAAGGTCACGGTGACCCGAAATAGTACAATGGTTTCCGGATGATAACTCAAGAACGCATATGCCTAGGATCATAAAACTTCATGGGTAGATTGATCATGACTTACAGATGACCCCTATTGATTTTGAGGTCACTAGGTCAAAGGTCAATGTCACGGTGACCCGAAATAGTAAAATGATTTTCGGATGATAACTCAAGAACGTTTTTGCCTAGGATCATGACACTTCATAGGTACATTGATCGTGACCCGCAGATAACCCCTATTGATTTTCAGGTCACTAGGTCAAAGGTCAAGGTCACAGTGACAAAAATCGTATTCACACAATGGCTGCCACTACAACGGACAGCCCATATGGGGGGGCATGCATGTTTTACAAACAGCCCTTGTTTTTTTTTGAAACGGTTGAAAAACACAAATATTTATTTTGATTATTTTATGTTTGAAATACCGTCCAACCATTGCACCCAAGAATACCCCCCCCTCCCCCCCCCCCCCCGAATTCCCACCCCCCCCCCCCTATTTTTTTTATTTTTTTTTAAGATCATCTCACAAATGACCACCACACCATCACACTATACTATACCCCCCCCCCCCCCCCCGAATCCCCTCCCTAAAAAAATACAATTAGTAAGGGCTCTGGGTGGGGGAGGGGGGCTCTGACCTTTATCCCCGTTATGTTTCTGCGACCGGTCTAATTTTTCCTGATTTCAAATTTGTGACAAAACCCCTGTTAAATGCTCATGTATAAAATAAAGGATGTTTGTACTTTGGCAAGTACCATATTCATAATTTACTATATTAAAAACTGTATGCTTTATTATAATATGTGATATGTGCTTGTTGTATTTAAAAGAAATATAAAACGGTCCTTAGTATATATTATTATTATTTGATAACCAGTTTTTGCGCGCCAACAAATAAATTTATGGCCAGCGCTAGCCCTGAAATTAAGACTTAAAGGTGTGATAACCATACGACTTCTCGGATTTTTGCACCGAAATGTTAATAAATCAAAAGGGTTATATAGATAATTCTTCAAATAGCTTTTCCCAGTTGAGACTACATTAATTTTATATGAAATTTCCCAGTATTATAGGTACAGGTAATTTTCCCCAACTAGTGAAAAACTAGAGATATATCCAAGTTTTTCTGAGTTTATTAACCAGGTTTTGAACACATTTGAAAATCCTGTTTATTAAATTGGGGAATGGCTGGCGTTCAGGAGGATAGAAATCAGGTTTCTTTAGGTTGGACAGTTTTTAGCTAGACTATTATATATAAAATATATACATGTATAGTGGAGCTATCCTACTCACCCCGGCGTTAGCGTCTGCGTTAGCGTTAGAGTGCAAATGTTTAAGTTTTCGTACTACCCTAAATATTTTCTTTGTCCCTTGACATATTGCTTTCATATTTTGCATACTTGTTTACCAACATGACCCCAACCTATAAATAAGAGCAGACAACTTTATCAAGCATTTTGTCATAATTATGGCCCCTTTTCCACTTAGAATATGCAGCAAATGTTAAAGTTTGCGTACTACCCCAACTATTTTCAATGTCCCTTGACATATTGCTTTCATATTTTGCATACTTGTTAACCATCATGACCCCAACCTATAAACAAGAGCAGACAACTATATCAAGCATTTTGTCATAACTATGGCCCCTTTTCCACTTAGAATATGCAGCAAATGTTAAAGTTTGCGTACTACCCCAACTATTTTCAATGTCCCTTGACATATTGCTTTCATATTTTGCATACTTGTTTTCCATCATGACCCCAACCTATAAACAAGAGCAGACAACTCTATCAAGCATTTTGACAGAATTATTGCCCCTTTTATACTTAGAATATGCATATTATTTATAAATCTATGTTAAAGTTTGTGTACTACCCCAAATTATATTTCCCATATCCCTTGACATATTGCTTTCATATTGTGCATACTTGTTTACCAACATGACCCCAACCTATAAACAAGAGCAGACAACTCTATCAAGCATTTTGTCATAATTATGGCCCCTTTTCCACTCAGAATATGCAGCAAATGTTAAAGTTTGCGTACTACCCCAACTGTTTTCAATGTCCCTTGACATATTGCTTTCATATTTTGCATACTTGTTAACCATCATGACCCCAACCTATAAACAAGAGCAGACAACTCTATCAAGCATTTTGTCATAACTATGGCCCCTTTTCCACTTAGAATATGCAGCAAATGTTAAAGTTTGCGTACTACCCCAACTATTTTCAATGTCCCTTGACATATTGCTTTCATATTTTGCATACTTGTTAACCATCATGATATCCAACCTATAAACAAGAGCAGACAACTCTATCAAGCATTTTGACAGAATTATTGCCCCTTTTATACTTAGAATATGCATATTATTTATAAATCTATGTTAAAGTTTGCGTACTACCCAAAATTATATTTCCTATATCCCTTGACATATTGCTTTCATATTTTGCATACTTGTTAACCATCATGACCCCCAACCTATAAACAAGAGCAGACAACTCTATCAAGCATTTTGACAGAATAATTGCCCCTTTTATACTTAGAATATGCATATTATTTATAAATCTATGTTCAAGTTTGCGTACTACCCCAATTATATTTCCTATATCCTTTGACATATTTCTTTTATATTTTGCATACTTGTTTACCAACATGACCCCAACTTATAAACATGAGCATACCACTGTATCAAGCATTTTGACACACTTATGGCCCCTTTTACACTCATATAATTGAACATTTTGCTTAAATTGCCATAACTTTTTATTTGTGATCACATTTTATTATTACTTTCACAAAACAACACTTACCTGAATACCACAATGGATTCCAACCAAACAATACCCCACGCCCCTACCCAGAATCCCTTCCCCCCCCCAACCTCCCCCCCCCCAAATTTTTTTTTTATACATCATCTAATAAATTACCACACCCCACATTATACCCCCCTCTCCCTCATGTAATAAATTAGCACACCCCACATTATACCCCCCTCTCAACCCCCCCCCCCCCCCCTCAAACCCCCCCCCCCCCCCAACACATTTTTTTTTTCCTTTTCTGACTTTTAGTTCGACCATTATATATAAAATATATATAGTGGAGCTATCATACTCACTCTCGGTGTCGGCGTTAGCGTCTGCATTAGCGTTAGCGTGCAAATGTTAAAGTTTTCGTACTACCCCAGATATTTTCTTTGTCCCTTCACATATTGCTTTCATATTTTGCATACTTGCTTACCAACATGACCCCAACCTATAAACAAGAGCAGACAACTCTATCAAGCATTTTGTCATAATTATGGCCCCTTTTCCACTTAGAATATGCAGCAAATGTTAAAGTTTGCGTACTACCCCAACTATTTTCAATGTCCCTTGACATATTGCTTTCATATTTTGCATACTTGTTTTCCATCATGACCCCAACCTATAAACAAGAGCAGACAACTGTATCAAGCAATTTGACATAATTGTGGCCCTTTTTATACTTAGATAATTGAACATTTTTCTTAAATTGTCATAACTTCTTTATTTATGATCAGATTTTATTAATACTTTGACAAAACAACACTTACCTGAATACCACAATGGATTCCACCCAAACAATACACCACGCCCCAACCCAGAATCCCTGCACCAGCCCCCCCCCCCCAATTTTTTTTTTCCTTTTTTTATTTTTGAAAGATCATCTAATAAATGACCACACCCCACATTATACCCCCCTCTCAACCCCACTACCCCCCCCCCCCCCCCAAAAAATAAATAAAAATTTTTTTTTTCCTTTTTTTATTTTTGAAAGATCGTCTAATAAATTATTGAATATGAACAATTTCCCCATCATGGCTTATGTTATACTGTCAAGCACTCGAATAGTCGAGCGCGCTGTCCTCTGACAGCTCTTGTTGAGGTTATAGTTCAAGGAACCTTAAAGGTGAGTTGCAATACCTTTCAAATCCTTTATTTATTGAATTTAGTGGATATAAACATGTTTCCTCACCTCGCTTTGATTCAATGACAGTGTTATAAACGAGAACGAATGTGACGTCACGAATTTTCTCACATTCCGATTTATTCCCCATTTTCATTCAAACTGGTAGTGACATAGGCTTGACCCTAGTTCATTCCCCCACAATAACGAACCAGCATAACAGGGCTTTGGATGTGATATTTCTTGTAATTTTTGAAAGAAAAATGGATTAAAGAGGAATATGATAGTGATTGTGAAAAAATTTCTGTCGAACCGTACATGTATGAGACAGAATTGAATGAGTGTCAGTCAGATTTGTCTGAATCTCACTCAGAAAGCAAGAATTATTTTGCTGGTGCTCAAGCTGACCATCGATAAGGGAATATGGATTGGTTAAATTATAATTAATTTTGTTTGATACATCTGGGAAGAAAAAACACAATTTTTTTTGTATTCTATGATTGAAATTCTACTGTATGATTGGGTTGAATATGACTAGGTTGTATGGTTCATAATTATCGACACTGAACGAATACTTGCAAGAATTCTGAATGGATTTATTAAAACTTCAAATACAACTTCCGTTATAATAATGTGATGAAATCAAAACAAGAACATGTGTAGATAAAAGGGGGCAGGGTGGGACCTTGATGCGACAGGGTACTGCATCCCTGTGAGATTCCCTAGTCTGATAGGGATTAATGTTTATAATACAAAGTTTATTTTATTGGAGGGAGGTCAAATATTGTGTCTGCCATAATCAATTTGAGATGTATCCGTTGATAAGACACTTGAGATATTTTTGGTGACCCAGACCATAGCTTGGGTTATTTATGAGTTGAAATGTATTTGTCCTTTTCATAGCTATTCTGCTGATTCACTGATTAGTTCTTAATGATAAGCGAAGGATTTAAATAACGTGTTTTGAGTAACCAAACCATTGATGCGTACATGCTTTTAAAAATAGTGGCTTTTTGAATGAGCTGATTTGTAATCTACATAAATACATAACAATAATAATGACGTTAAGGCAAAGCACGAAGTATTCAAGCTTCAATGCATGATAACATTGAATGAGTTTCCGTGTCATACGCGTTGTGTCAAGTTGACATCACAACCAAAATAGATGGGGGAAAAACCCGAGCGGTTTACGTAAAACAAAATCACCATATTTTAGTATCAAAATGTTTTTGCCATTTTTCTTGATGATTTCAATCGTTATAGTTATAGAATATATTATAAAATAGCAGTTTTCGTTTTAAAATCAGAATTTCTCCTTTAAGGTCCTTGTTATGTTGATATGGTTATGAAATTTTGTATGTTGGTGGCTAAGATGAATACCTACCTTGCCTACCTTCGGATTGCATTTATGTCAAGGTCAATTTTTTAAAATAGTAGAACTATTCTCTGCTAATTGACTTGTTTGAATGGTGAGATATTGTAGACAGTCTGCTTGCTGGTAACAGTTCAGAAATACACTCTCCCATGTAATTATTTTACATTGTATACATCTTAATAGGGTGCTCCCAAAAATATGAAAGTATCAGGAATTTGTTCTCCAGCACTCCATTACATGATGCTAGATAGAGAAAAGCTGTTTTAAAAAAAACATTTGGCTCTAAAATAGCAACATTTAGGACTTGCTCAAAGCTTTTTAAGTTTTTAAAACAAGCTGCATCGAATTAATAGGCATATGCTGATAGTAGCCATCACCCGATATTGCATATAGTAATGTTGTGAAAATGCTTATACTTTATAAGTCATTGTTTTGTGAATCTTGACATTAAATTGGTAATAATTCGTTTAAAGCGATATTGTTGCATTTACGGTTATTATGAGCATTTGCTGATATATTCAATGCAGCTTCTATAAAAAAAAAACTGTAATTGGCTGAGCAAGTTCTAAATGTTGTTATTTTCAGCCAAATATGTTCACAGCTTTTCTCTTACTAGCATCATGTAATGGAGGGTTGGATAACAATATCCTGATACTTTCATCTATTTGGGAGCACCCTAATACAGGTGTTATACCTTTAATTTTTTGGTGTGCAAGTGTTCTCTGCTTGACAACTCCCTACATAATTCCAATCAATTTTATTTATAAAGGCATCATTATTCTGTTGCAAAAATGTTCATATATTAAAACATCATTTTAATTTTTTGTAATAAACTTAACATACAAAGATGAAGACGAAGAGCTGGTGCCACAGGACAACGTCGTCCTACCAGAATCAACTATGTAACTATGTATAAACAAGTGCTTAAAAGGAAGAACTTCAACAAATTTGTGTTTCAGAACATGTTAAAATAGAAATGTTCTGTTTCAGGGTCACATACAACACATCACCAGCTGATGGCAACAGACTGGCAACCATCACCAGCTGATGGCAACAGACTGGCAACCATCACAAGCTGATGGCAACAGACTGTCAACCATCACCAGCTGATGGCAACAGACTGGCAACTATCACCAGCTGATGGCAACATACTGGAAACCATCACCAGCTGATGGCAACAGACTGGCATCCGTCACCAGTTGATGGCAACAGACTGGCAACTATCACCAGCTGATGGCAACAGACTGGCATCCGTCACCAGCTGATGGCAACAGACAGGCAACCATCACCAGATGATGGCAACAGACTGGCAACCATCACCAGCTGATGGCAACAGACTTACAACTATCACCTGCTGATGGCAACAGACTGGCAACCATCACCAGCTGATGGCAACAGACTGGCAACTATCACCAGCTGATGGCAACAGACTGGCAACCATCACCAGCTGATGGCAACAGACTGGCAACCATCACCAGCTGATGGCAACAGACTGGCAACCATCACCAGCTGATGGCAACAGACTGGCATCCATCACCAGCTGATGGCAACAGACTGGCATCCATCACCAGCTGATGGCAACAGACTGGCAACCATCACCAGCTGATGGCAACAGACTGGCAACCATCACCAGCTGATGGCAACAGACTGGCAACCATCACCAGCTGATGGCAACAGACTGGCATCCATCACCAGCTTATGGCAACAGACTGACAACCATCACCAGCTGATGGCAACAGACTGGCAACCATCACCAGCTGATGGCAACAGACTGGCATTTGTATTCTTTAAAGATCTCATTTGTGTTCACCTGAATGTTGTGCTTTTAGTCAGGCTGATTTGGCTGTGAATGTGTTGTTAAAATTGTTTTGTGCCAATATCAGGTTAGGTATCAGTTTACTTGTACAGTCTTGTTGTAAAGTATATGGACCATGACATCTCTTACATAAAAAATACCAATATACTTTCATTTTGGTGTAATTTTTAAGAACATGCATTTGAATTATGTGCTACAGCAATCAGGATATTGCTCATCTCATCACATGTCCTGGTTTTTCATAGCATTTTTTTTAGGAAAAGTTGTGTTTGTATTGTTATCTGTCGAAAAATTAAAAAATTTTCAGTAGAGAAGGTTTTTAGCCAATTTGCAGTTTTTCCTATTCTAATGTCTGGTTTTATTATAACAAAGTTTTGGAGCATTTATCTACATTTCTGTACTAATTAAATTTAAAGTTCTTATATGTTCTCGCCTTGGACTGTAAATGAGCAATTTTTCATTCCCTGTGATCTACACATTCCTGAGTTATTTACCGTTGAAGATACAGCCTACAAAGGGGTAGGGGGTATAAGTAATGTTTTTCTTTTCAAAGCTTCCTTTAACATATTTAATTTAATTTATTTTAGGTCATTGCGTTATCTTAATGTATATTTTGATAAAATCACTGACATTATACATGGGCATTGTACATCCTTACCAATATGATCTCCTTGTTTTGGATTGTTTTACTCTTTATCCACTTTGTCTTATTTTTGCATTATTGATCTCACGTCATATTTCTAAAGCTTGCCACCAATGCAGTGCATTTCACTTGATTTGTTTGGTCTTGAGTGCACAACATGCTAATGGTTTACTGTTGGGGTTCCGTGATATGCGCCGCCCAACAGTCTCTACGTCAGTCTGTCTGTCCTAAACTTTTTCTTCAAACAACATCCCCTGAAAATCTGGGCAAACTTTTCCGAAACTTAAAAGGAAAGGAATGTTCCTGTGGTGGTCTTCTATGAAAATTGTTTAAATGGTTCCAGTTAATGATATATAATTTCACGGAACTCAATAATGGATTTAAGTATTAGGTTTCTAATATCATGTTGCTGTCCTTTACAAAATCTGTTCAAATTTTCCCCTGTGGTAAATATTGGCTTTGCCCCTGGGGTCACAAGATTATCATAGAATTGCAAAGGGATAATTTAAAAAAATACTTGCATGAAACAGCTAAGCCCATTGCTTGTATGTGTGTGATGTAGTTGTGCTGTCTAGAGGTCCTCTTAAAAGTTTGTTCAAAATATCCTATGGGGTCAAAAGAGGCCTTACCTTGGGGAACAGAAGTTTTACATTGACACATAAACAAGTGAAACCCGTTAAAATCCTCTTCTGTTAACAGCAGAGACCATGGCTTTGATACTTAGTACGTTGCATCATTTGGAGGACCTCCAAAAGTTTGATCAAATAATGACACTAGGGTTAAAGCTGACTGTGCCCAAGGGGCACATCACAAAATAACTTATAACTCTTATCTGCAACAACAAAGCCAAGAGCTTTAACATTTTAGTATGTAAAATCAAATACTAGTCCTATATATAGTTTGTTAATATTATGTAATTGGCTTAAAAATGGCCACAACCTGGTGTCACATTTTTATGCCCCTAAGAAGAGGGGGTATATTAGGTCAAAGGTCACTGTCACAATAAGTGTGAAATTCATTTCTTATCAATAACTTGTAAACAAATTGATGGATTGTCTTGATACTTCACATGTTCATTGGCCTTGGACAGTAGATAACCCCTTTTGAAATTGGGGTCACTAGGTTAAAAGTCCAGGTAACTGTCAAAATAAGTGTGAAAATCGTATCCAATAAATAAATTGTAAACACAGTGACCGATTGGCTTGATACTTCCATGTGCATTGGCCTTCAACAGTAGATTACCCCTATTGAAATTGGGGTCAAAGGTCACTGTCACAATAAGTGTGATAATCGTTTCCGATTAATAACTCGTCAGTGAATTGACCGATTGTTTGATACTTCCCATGTTCATTGGCCTTGGACAGTAGATGACTCCTATTGAAATTGGGGTCAAAGGTCATGGACACTGTCACAATAAGTGTGAAAATTGTTTCCGATCAATAACTCATCAACAAATTGACCGATTGGCTTGATACTTCATATGTGCATTGGCCTTGGCCAGTAGATTGCCCCAATTGAAATTCGGGTCACTAGTTCAAATGTCAAGGTCACTGTGACATTAAGTGTTTAATTGGTTTCCTTTCGATATGTCATCAAAGGATTGAGTGATGGGTGTCAAGGCCCTGTTTAAAGAGGAATCTGTCTGCGTCTGCGGAGTTCTTGTTTATATAGCCTTTATTAGCAAAATAACCCAATGCTTCAATATTTGGTATGTAGCATTAGATAGTGGTCCTAAATTGTTTTATTTATTCCGTTTTGGTAAACATTGGCCACCTCCTCTGTAAATTTGGGCGAGATCTTTCTCATAGTTACACTGTTGAAAGACATAAATTTTGAGATGATCATAAAGTAAGAAATCAGGGCTGAAACAAGTTTTTGCAGAATTATGGCTTTGTGTCTGTTGGTCCACTCCTCTTTAACTTCTGGTTGAAATATTATACAAATTTCACACTTGAATAACCTTAATGTGTTGATGTTTGTGAAGAAAGAATTTGCTTGCACCAGTTTTTGCAGAAATATGGCCCTTTTAGTCCTGTACTTGGTATGTGGACCCGTTTGCAAAATGTAGTTGAGGGCGTTTCTCAGTGTAATTAAGTTTATGGGTTTGTAGACATGCACAAAAACCGAGGTGCTTGTCTGGCATCATGCCACGTTTTTGCTATTATCGATTCAAAGATGGCCGCCATTGACATAATACAATTTTTACTTTTATTTACTGTAACAACAATATACATTTATAATAAATATATATACTGACGAAATATAGTGTGTAGGATAAATTTAAGTTATCAATGTACCTTTTCAAAGTCAGAATGACCTTGAAACGGCATGTACAAGGTCATTTTGTCATTAATACCGCTGAGTCCTTTGATTCGTTGATTTTCTGAATTGACAGCTTCAATTTTACTTAAATGTAACGCTTATTTTTGCAGTTTTAAATTGTCAAATGTTTATTTGCTTATGGTATTTGTATTAAAATCTATAAAAATATGCAATAGAACCATTCCTCTTTATTGAGGGCTGAACGGAAAACTGTTGTAACTCACTTTTTTTTCAAAAATCACTTTTTTGCTTTTTTCACTATATCTTCTACTAATACATATGAACTAAACTTATTATTACCAAATTCTTTGAATAAATGCCTAAAGCATGGTTTTTGCAAAAGTGTTGTAACTTAAATGGCCCATTTCAGAAAGTGGAAAACTGTTGTAACATGAGTTACATACAGTTATCCATTATCTTTTTTCCTACAAGGTAGATTATTCTTAACGGAAAACTGTACTTACTTAGCACTATAGTTATTACATGCACTTTGTTTATGAATTTAATGATGTCATAGCATGATGATGATGTCATTAAACTTAATATTGCTTAACCTTGAAAGGCAGTAAAGAATTTTCTCCTTAAAATATCCAAACAGCTAAGATGCAAGTGAGTAATATATTTATTTATTTATTTAATGTAACAAAAAAAATAAAGAAATAAAAATTGTTTATGCATTTATCTTTTAGCTTCTAAAAATTATATCAGTGCATACAAATAATAATATTTCTATGCCCCCCTTTGAAGAAGAGGGGGTATATTGCTTTGCACATGTCGGTCGGTCTGTCGGTCCGTCCACCAGGTGGTTTCCGGATGATAACTCAAGAACGCTTGGGGCTAGGATCATGAAACTTCATAGGTACATTGATTATGACTTGCAGATGACCCCTATTGATTTTGAGGTCACTAGGTCAAAGGTCAAGGTCACAGTGACCCGAAATAGTAAAATGGTTTTCGGATGATAACTCAAGAACGCATACGCCTAGGATCATGAAACTTCTGGGGTAGATTGATCATGACTTGCAGATGATCCCTATTGATTTTGAGGTCACTAGGTAAAAGGTCAAGGTCACGGTGACCCGAAATAGTAAAATGGTTTCCGGATGATAACTCAAGAACGCATACGCCTAGGATCATGAAACTTCATGGGTAGATTGATCATGACTCGCAGATGACCCCTATCGATTTTGAGGTCACTAGGTCAAAGGTCAAGGTCACGGTGACCCGAAATAGTAAAATGGTTTCCAGATGATAACTCAAGAACGCATACGCCTAGGATCATGAAACTTCATGGGTAGATTGATCATGACTCGCAGATGACCCCTATCGATTTTGAGGTCACTAATTCAAAGGTTAAGGTCACGGTGACCCGAAATAGTAAAATGGTTTTCGGATGATAACTCAAGAATGCATATGCCTAGGATCATGAAACTTCATAGGTAGATTGATCATGACTCGCAGATGACCCCTATTGATTTTGAGGTCACAAGGTCAAAGGTCACGGTGACCCGAAATAGTAAAATGATTTTCGGATGATAACTCAAGAACGCTTTTGCCTAGGATCTTGACACTTCATAGGTAGATTGATCGTGACTCGCAGATGACCCCTATTGATTTTCAGGTCACTAGGTCAAAGGTCAAGGTCACAGTGACAAAAATCGTATTCACACAATGGCTGCCACTACAACGGACAGCCCATATGGGGGGCATGCATGTTTTACAAACAGCCCTTGTTTTATTTGTTAAAAATAATCAAACCACTGAAACCAGAAGCTGTTTGAGTTTATAGAGGTCTCACTGAAATTTTTAACAATAATTACATTAAATGATACTAACATTTTAAGTTTTGATGCAAAACACTGATTGCAAACGACATTATTCTCAAAGGTATAATACAGTAATAAAGCTGAAGTTTTACATTAAAAATGAATTTACTGTATTATATTTTAGGATATTTAGCAATGCATGTTGTAAGAGGGACAATTCATCAAGGCCACAGTAGTCTTATTGGGAATGGAAGACAATGCTTAGCCATTGCCACCACTGCAATTTTTGAGAGTTTTAAGTGTCCACCAAGGTTTTGGACTTCTGTGGACATAAATGATATTTTACATTTATAAAGGTGATGCTCTTTATACATCTTTGACCAACAACTTATCATTGACATATCTCAATCTGGATGACCTACCAACAACAACTGCAAATGTAGCAGACTGTCTGCATGGTAATTTACAAAGTTCCACTAGACTTAGTGAGCCATTTTATTCACTGAATGATGCAGTTGAAAAATTGATGAATGAACATCTCATGGCTGGGTGCATTTTAACGATTGGAAACAGTGAACAATTCTATTCCACATGTATCTTGAAAAATGAGGACAGTTATTATTTGTTTGACTCGCATAGCAGGAATGAAGTTGGCATGCTTGAAGCCGACGGTGGCACAGCATGTCTTACAGAGCACAGGACCATCTTTGCCTTGTGTAACTTTGTTAGACATTTAGCAGCATCTCTTCATTTGAAGCAACCTGTCCCTTTTGAAATGGCAGCCATCACTCTTCCTGTTACACCTCTTCAGATTGGCATTTCTGATCATTCAACTGATATGGACAGCAGCTTTAGTTTTTTTGACCCATGCTCTGATGGGGAGTACTGTTGTAGGTTATTAATCGCAAACGAAGCCATTGAGCGGGCCCAAAATTCAAATGAAGACAGTAGCACTGAACTTTCAAGCCTCTACAGTGAAGATCAAGATGGTTTTAAAAGCCAAGTTGATGCTGTACTATGTGACTTTAATAACAGTGATCTTTTGCTAAGTTGTATTGATAACAATTTGTTGGATGATAGTATGTGTGAGAGAGCCATGAAACAATCTGATGATGTATTGGCTGATAGTATGTGTGAGAGAGCCCTGAAACAATCTGATGGAGGAAGTATTGATGCAGATGTTTTCTCTTTAACAGAATATAAAACTGCTGTTGGTACAGATGAATTTTCTAAAGCTAATTGTTCTGACAAGTTTTGTAAAAATGTTCAAAACACTGGGGATTTAAATTTAGATCCTGGTCTTGATTTAGATGTAGGTGAGGGTAATGATGTAGATGTTTGTGCTGGCAAAGATGACTGTATTGAACATGATGAGGATGATGCTGATGATGAAAGAGATGATGATGAAAATAATGATGATAGTGATAGCACACTGAGTTGTACCAGTGATGATATACCATTAGCAATACTATGCCAAACGAAAACAAAGGGCGCTAGTAATTCAAATGTTAGTAGTTCCTGTAAGATTCCTGAGGACAGTCCAATCATTTCCACATTTGCTGGTAAAGATGGCGAAAAAGATGTTCACTATTTGGAAAACAATTCTATTGTGGGTGATGGTAGAAAAAGAAAAAGGGATGAAAATAAATGGAAACGAAATATTGCAAAACATATTGATGATGGTGATGCTGCTGATCTTGACCTACATGACTGTGAACAGGGTTCCCATGACAATAATGGCATTGCCCCTACTGCTAGTGACACAGATGATCATGACCTGACATGTTTCAAAAAATATAAATGATAGTGGAGAGTTATTAGAATTAATTGATGAAAATGCATTCAATGAATTTACTGATACAGAATCTGATGATGAGCAAAGTAGTAATAGTACCATTATTGACACTAATGTGAATGGAATCAATAGTGCAAACACTAATGTTGATAATAGTCTCTTGAAGGATGTTGGTGAGGATAATCTTCCTTTAAGTCATTTAATTAATAAACATAACAAGGAAGTGTCTTACAATGAAGCACTTAATATTAGTACACCTGTACTATTGGCCACGCGTATAACAGATAATTCAATTGGGGGTAAAAGAAATGCTCGTAAAAGAACAAAAGATACTAACAATTGGAAGAGAAATGTTCTGAAAAGGAGACGAAATCAGGGGCTTGAATACACTACTGAGAAGGGTAAACACATAAAGGCTAGGGAAATGAAACCAGGCTGTGGTTCTAGATGCCGGTATAAATGTCATCAAAACTTTTCAGAGGCAGATAGATATAAAATATTTCACGGATTCTGGCAACTTTCAGATATCAATAAGCAGATAAATTTTATTTCAAATTTGCAACCCCAAAGTTAAACAATAAAAGTGCTTCAAAACCCAAAAAGACATCTATTTCATACACTTTTCCACACAAAAATGATGAAAATGATTTGTCTGTGGAAAAGAAAGTGTGCAAAACATTTTTTCTTGCCACCCTTTCAATTTCAGACCGGTACATATTAACAACTTACAAGAAAATGAACATGGGTATTGTTGCTGAAGACAGCAGGGGAAAACATCACAACAGACCACACAAAACAAGTCAATCACAACTTGTATTACTAAGAAAACATATTGAATCTTTCCCCAAAGTAGAAAATCATTATTGTCGTAAAGACTCTAAAAAAGAATATATCAGCCCTGAACTTAATGTTAAAAAAATGTATTCCTTGTACAAAGAATTTTGCATTGAAAACAATGTGACTTTTGTAACTTTATCAGTTTATAGGAAAGTTTTTAACACCGAATATAATATTGCGTTCCATAGCCCAATTAAAGACCAATGCGACATTTGCGTGGCATACAAAAGTTGTCCTCTAGAACAAAGGGAAAGCATGGAGTTAAATTACAAAAATCATTTAGAAAACAAAAATCTATCACGTGATAATAAGCAGAAAGATAAAAATGACGCAAAATCAAACCAATCACTTGCTTGTGCATGTTTTGACCTACAGCAAATACTTTTAACCCCCAAAATTGTTGAAAGTTGCGTATACTACAAGCGCAGACTATATACATTTAACTTTTCAATGTATGATTTGGGCACCAGAGATGGTTTTTGTTATGTCTGGAATGAGACTATTTCAAAAAGGGGGCATGTGAGGTAAGCTCGTGTGTGTATAATTTTATTAAAAGCAAAGTGGCTGAAGGGAAAAAGGATTTCATATTTTACAGTGATAATTGCTGTGGCCAAAATAAAAATAAGTTTTATGCCTCAATGCTTTGGTTTTGCCTTCAAAGGTTTCAAATAAATTCCATTACTCACAAATACTTAGAAAAGGGACACACTCAGAATGAGAACGATGCTATCCATGCCACTATAGAATCAGTATCCAAAAAGGTTCCCATATTTTCAACCTCTCAATGGGCAGCAATTATAAGATCGGCAAGGCGTGACCAGCCCTTCAAGGTTAAGGAAATGTGTTTAAAAGATTTTTATGATTTAAGTTGGTTTCGAAAAATCTTAAAAATTTTGAGCAAAACACAGAAGGTGAAAAAGTGTTCTGGAACAAAATTAAGATACTTAAATTGTATTTGGTCCAACCGAACTCTCTCACATATGCCACCCATTATGAGGGTCAAATGTTTGAGATTGACTTACTTAAAAAACTAAGGACAAGCAGTCCTGATCCCTCATCAATTATACTTCAACAACTCCAGGAGGATGAAAATCCTATTTCTAAAGAAAAATATATGGACTTAATAAGTTTGTGCAGAAAAAAATTATTCCATCCATTCACCACCCGTTTTACATTTTGTTACCACATGAAATTGAATGAATTTTTATGCAAATGATTGTAGAATTGTAATGGATTATAATTTTTAAAAATTATGTTTATTATGTTTTATTTTAATTCAAGATGTTCAGAATTGGTATTTGCTTGATGTAAGGTGCATTAAGATAAATACTAATACTGGTATTTACATCAAACAACATTTTGTACAAAATAGTTGCATTTCAATGGTGTACAATGCACCATACAAGTTGTACAATGTACCATGTATATTCTCATATTTTGTTAAAAATGTAAATAACAATAGCTCTAATAGCACTTATACCATGTTTAATTACATTTTGTTGCTGAGTGTGACTGTCGTGTCTAAAAAAATTAAAACTGATATAGTGTTGTAAACATTTGACAAGATACCTTGAAGTATAGACACAATAAAACAAATTGGCTTTACAATACCATTATTTTAATTTGTATAATTATCATAAATTATGTAATAATTTGAAGAAATACTGCCTTGTTAAAATAAGGTATGTATTGTGTTTAAAGACATGAAATCAGTTAACTATAATAACAGGAGTTTTCTGCAGTTTTTTTTTGTTTTCTGTATTTTGCATGTTGTATTGTTGAAGTTAATAAACATAAAACATGTTTTCTATAAAGTGTTGATAACTTTTCTATAAACAAAGTCCTATTGTTTAGTTTTAGGTAAACAAATTTAATTGTAAAGCTGCAAGCCTTTCACCTACAACAGTTTTCCATTAATATTCTTACTGTAGTTTGAACATATTACAGCGGAAAAGTGTTGTAAGTTGACTTACAACAGTTTTCCATTAATTTTTATACTGAAGTTTTCACAGATTTCAGTGGAAAACTGTTGCAAGTTAAAATCCATCAAATATAATATCTAATTTTATATTGTAATCATTTGAAATATATTTTATAGTAAAACAATACAAAGTTACCACTTACTGGGTAAACACTTTATTAAAAAAAGAATTAATAATGTTATAAAACAGTTTTTACTCTCTACTGTAAAATTTCAAAAAAGTGAGTTACAACAGTTTTCCGTTCAGCCCTCGTTATATATAATCATTTAATTTTATGCTTATTGGTGCATTTTGATTGCAAACATTGATCCGATCATTTTATTTACAAAAGCGGGAAAGTCACGGTATAGTATTGCGAAATGTGAGTCTGTTTATCACAGCTTGCTGGCTGTTATTTTGATAAACTTTGGTTTATTTAGTATGTTCCCATGTTTGATTAATTTGCCTTGTTTTTGTCAGCACTAAGGTCCCGAAGTACAAGCTTTTTCAAAGCAGTGTGCATGACATTTAGGAGATTCTACAGCCTCTTGAAGATGAGGTACATGAGGAGGAAAAGGAACAGTTATTGCACGGTCCTTTACAAACACAGGCAGATCATCCTCCACAAGAACAAACAGAAACCTGGTTGAGAGACCATAAGAGTACACAGCTACACTGCCTATTCCAGATGCTTGTGTACATCAGTCATAGTGGATTGACGCCATTGCATATGATGCTTGGCCACGCAATTTATGAAAGAGATCGCAGCAGGAGCCTTCTTACTGCTTTCAACAGAATTGGTGCATGTTCAAGATATCAAACCATCAGATCTTCCCGCAGTCTTCTTGCTAGCTATGCCGTGAAATGCTCAGAAGATGGAGAAACCCCAATACCAAGTACTTTCACCAAAGAGGACTACATTATGGCTGGAATGGACAACTCGGACTATGCTGACAAATCATCAATATCTGGTACCGAAGGTTCAAATTATGCTGCCCTAGTGGTATTTCAAGATGCCACAGTGAATAGGCCTAATTCCAAACCCACAGTGTTCATAACAGTAATAAGCCGTGCACATCCAATTCTGAAGACAAAGCTACCATGTCCAGAGGTACCTCCCCATATCAAGCCAATAGTTAGACCAGCCTTATCACAAGATATGTTGCTGCATCCTGAAAGTAAGCAGGATACGTTGCTCGATACACAATCTGCCCGGAATGTAGCCACAAATCGTGATTTATTCTATAAGTGTTCAGGGCAATGGTTCAGAAATAGAAAATCATCATAGCTGTGCCGCCGTTCATATGCTTGTTTCTTCTGCTGTGGTGCCGATGATGCGTGTTGGCTTCCTACCTGTTATACCAAAACCCATCACTGAGCGTGCTACAGTCATACATTGTGTCACTAATTTTCAGAGTGTGCGAAGACAGTTAAATCAGGAATCGCTGGCAATATGGTGTGATAAGGGTGTTTTTGCTCTTGCATCAGACATTTACCTACACGAGACGAACAAGTTCAGCGACCTCTTTCTTTGTATGGGCCCTTTCCATTAGACCCGTGTTCTGCTTAGATGTCAGGGCAAACTTCCTGGCCTAGATGACGCATTGCTCGAATGCGGGGTGTTTGGACCAGGTGTGATAGAGACAGTGTTGAACGGCAGCCATTATGTACGGGCTCTCACTGGTATGCTGATGGTGGAGGACTTTATTCATAAACTTGAGTGGAAAGCTTTTTGGACACATAAGGACGAGGCTACATACACAGTCCTTGAGCAGATGAAGGAACTGCAAAACATGCTTGTTGCCAATGAACGCTGTCCAGAGCAGTTTGAGGTTATTAACGGGCAGATGAAACAATTGCATCAAGACTTTCTTGAGTTTCAGAAAGAATGTGAGGCTAAGTTTGAGCTTTGCCAATTCTTTGGTGTTTGGTTGCAGTTAGCGTCCATCGTCGAAAATGCGGTAGTCTCTGACAGAGAAGGAAACTGGAATCTGCATGTAGCTACCATTGAAGAATCCATGCAAATATTTGCTGAATATGACTGCATTAACTACTTGCGTTACGGTTCACGGTACCTTGAACAAATAAAGGTAATGGAGTTCACACATCCTGAGCTTTATCGGCGCTTTTCCAATTGGTCATTGGGTTGTTCGGGACCGCCCAGGCTGGTTTTGCAGTGTTGCAGGTGATGTGAAGGTTGAGCAGACTATTCAGAGAGTATCAAAGGGTCCAGGAGGTCACTATGTTGTAGGAGAGACACACAATGCTGGTGCAGTAGCAGAATTACGCTGAGCGCCACTCGTCGTCACTCGTTCAACCACAATGTAGAAATGTTGTTGGACTATGCTCGAACGTCAGAACACATACACAGTGACGGTCAATGTAACACTACACAATTTACTGACAAAACTGGCTGTTGACAAAGAGGTTGCTGTACGGCTTCTAAAATGTATTGACAATGGTGAACGTGTTTACCGCGCATACAGGCAGGAGAGAATAGTTTAGAAAGCCAAAAAAATCAGTTCCACCATTTCAAAGAGAAAGCTTCCCAAGTTCACTGACCATCTTAAACAGTCATTATTGACATCAAAAGCTATTCTTAAAGAATGGAAAGCCCTGTCATCCAACGATATAGCAGATGCACAGATGAGCATGGGCATTGCAAAGGAACGAGGCATGTCCCTAAAGCAGATATTATCCCATGATTTGATTTCTTCATCTCAATTATTTGATGTTGACCTCCCAGCCCATGTTTAGAAGTCAAAACTTATTGGGGAGATTGAATCTAGACTTGACATCAGTAAATTGAGTCGGGATCTCTTCTTCCCACTCATGTCATCGTGGACTTCATGTCTAAGATGCGACAGATGCCACTTGCACAATTTTCCACTCTCGGTGGTGCAATCAATGCTGTCATCAACTCAGTGTCAAGCATATGTGAGGGTCCAGAGTACATTCATCTTGTACTAGACTCATACGTTGAAGTGTCTTTAAAGGAAGGTGAACTGTTGCGGCGCGGAGACGAAGCAACAGGTATTGCAATTATTGACATGAGCAGAGACACACCAATCCCACAACAACTTAATAAATTCTGGGCATCCGAAGAAAATAAGCGTAATCTTCAACTATTGGTAAGGGATATAGTGTGCGATGACGTCTGTGCCAACCCTATCATTGCAAGTTCAGTTGTCTCTGACAATGAAGCTCTTCCAGCAATTAAGTTTGGTAATGAAGTCATTATTTTAACTGTCAAACTGGATTGAGGAGGCCGATGCCAGGGTAGTTGCTCATGTTGAGTGGGCTGCTTGTATCAAACAGTGTCAAAGAGTTGTTGTGATGTCCAACGACACCGACAGCTTTGTATTATTGTTTCACTTCACTCCATATTTTCAGACACTCGGTATGAAAGAAATATGGCAGCAGTATGGTTCTGGTGAGAAGCGTCGAATGCTTCCGTTGTATCGGGCGATTTCTCGGCTTGGGACACCGCTGGCAAATACAATGGTAAAGGCTCACATATTGACAGGCGACGAATGCATGAGTAAAGTGAGAACCAAGCATGCAGCTGTGACCTCTGACCCGGTACAGCTTTTAATGAATTTTGGAGAGACATATACCTTGTCAAAGCAGGATGAAGCATTAGCAGAAAAGTATCTGGTACGCGTCTGGGCAGGGGCCAGATCGACGACAACTGCGGAAACATTTGAAACATCTCCGACTAGACTGGAGAACTATACCAGTGCTAGTCCTGGACTTGATTGCCTACCTCCTACGAGCAGTGTAATCAAAGGACATATTCGTAGAGGAGCCTTTCTAATACATAGGGCATGTACACTGCTTATAAATATTGATGGTCCCGAGACACGGCTGGCACCAGTTATACATGGTGGGTGGGAGGAGCATCTTGGCATGCTGTTGTCCACAAAGTGCCTGAATCCTTTACCATGGAGCTTGCTGATATTGTGCAAGTGCACAGGAAAGTGCGATACTCGACGTTGTCCGTGCCATGCTGCTGGGGTGCTTTGCATCACATTTTGTCATAGTAAAGTGGACAATTCACCCTGTGGAAACCTGACTTGAAATGACTAACTTTGGAACTGTATGTTATCTATGTAAAACAAAGTATTTTTAAACCTATTAAAATGAGAATGATTACATGTTGATGAGTTGTGTGCGTTTTTGCTATAATGCCATATGGAATAAGGTGTAAGCCCGTTATCCTGTCCCTAGGACTGGGGATGACTCAGTGATTACCCAACCAACATATGACATTGGCTCAAAGTCTTCCCGACATCAAATAGATGTTACGTCGGTTTGACTGAGCCAACGTTGAACGAATATCATGGGTTTGCTTGGTAAGGTGTTTGGTCGATGATCACATTTTCATACCATCTGCATTTGGGTTTGCGTCCCGCTCACTGTAGTATTTTTCCACCTAATGTGAAAATTTTCAAATTACTAGTCACTTGTCTGTGAGTACAACATGCGTAAATTATCTAATTATGCCAATATTACGTAAAATGTGCACAACAATATTTTAGTTAGATTAATTACGTCAAGATTTGTCACATTAAAGTTTATACACTGCATGGCTATAAGTGTTCCGGTTTTTTCCGGGGGGGGGGGGGGGGTTGGTGGTCCGCTGGTCCGAGAATATTTCCAATCGAAACCGAGATCTAAAGAATCTTTAAAAAGATGCGTATCTGCATGTATAACACGTGTGCAGACTGGAATCGATAGCAATGGCCACTAAAGGGGCCAGTTTAACAGATAAGTGATAATACACTCCTTCACTTGCACCCGTACGTCCATTATGCAAATGGTGGAAGTCCCTTGGGCGTCCGATAATCCGCATGTACTCTATTTACTAATACACAGCACGTACAAATGTCAACAGTAAATCGGGTTATTCAGACCGTTAACTCCGACTAAGAGGTACTGTTTTCAATGAAATTCTCAGCGAGGGGCCAATATTGACTTTTCCAGCTGTCAATCAAATTCTTCTTGGTAAGCGCATCAGCCAATCAGGGCTCAGGCAGCCGAATACACGCCGACCCCACGTGAAGCTGTATACAATAATATTACGAAGTTTTTATTCAGCAATTAAATATTTAAGTCCACGCTTTTCCCGAGGAATAATGACGTGATGTTGTACATGAAGTCTAATTTTCGCATGATTTCCATTTGTACACGAAATACACGAGAAATGTTTATTTGTTGCTAGAATTTTCTTAACTTTCCGTGAATTATAAAATCTGGAAATGATTTCGGATAACACGCTTAATTTTACGCATTTGAAAATACTAAAATGGAATAATGTATTTTGGTATACCAATGGCCGTAACACATAATGCAATAAATAGTTAAATAACGTGTTTTGAGATTGCCTAATTATGCATATATATTGGTCTACGTGCATGAATGACCTGACAAGTTATATCGCGATTCGTTCGGAATGGAGTGTACTCCGTAAAATTTAAAGAAATACACGTTTTTATTCTCCGAAATTCGCTTTCACTTAGGCAAACTTTTCTGAAAGGGGGTACATGTAACATTTTAAATTCAGTCGTTGATTTGTCGTCATTACTAAATATGAACAGTGCTCTATGCGTCACGTAATTTATGCATGTTCAATGGGAATTCCCCCATCCCACAATTCAATTTTTATATTCACTTGCGTAAAATGACGGACGTCAATATTGGCCGTATTTTGGTTTTGAAAATATAAATCGTAATAATACTGGATTATCGGGTAATGGATAGAGTTGGAACATGTACCTATATTAAACTTCTGAAATAAAAGTAGGACTTCAAAATTTATGTCTGGGACGTCCAAAATTTTAGGCTTGGAAGTCAGGACTTCCAACTTATAAAAGCTAACGGAAGAGATATTTGTTTTCCATAATTAATTATCAATCAAGTTTCTATCATCAGGGTGTGTTTATAGTGTATAGTGAAATGTGTTCCAACAATCCATAAAGTGATGTGTGTCTGCACCAAACAATATCGTTGTGTTTTTATAAATAGATATGGTGATATGTGTAAAGTTTCCATCAATTGGTTCTGACTTGAATTCTTTGAATTTTTACCTTTAAATATTAGTTTTTGGTAAAAGGTAAGCTTTTAAGCTTATGAAGACAAGAAACAAGAAATGGTCTGCAGCTGTATAAAAAAATGCAATATGGTGTATAAGATATGATTTTTTCTCACTCATTCTAAATTCTAATATTAATTTCTGGACTTAATTTTTGTTCCAAATTTAAAGCCAGGATAGTGCATTCCTTGGCCATCTAAAATGCTATTTTCCAGGAGCTTCCGGGGGCCTTCGGCACCCTGGGCCCCCGACCAGGGTGTCGCCCTGGAGCTGACCGGGGGCCTTCCAGCCCCCTGGCCCCCAGGTTTTTGTTTCAGGCTTTTTCAACCTTCCTCACTTTTAGCCATGTGTAACACTGGCTTTTACTGTCCAAGGTCAACTCACGGTCGTTGATGTATCATATGACCTTGTACTTGACCTTTCCGGATAAATTACCCTCCATATTTAACAAGACCTATCATAACTGAGTTCTTACCAAAAAATACATAATTAAGAGGTAAAACATTTGATTTTACTCCAAAAAGCAATATTTGTTTCTTTTTCAACATGGCCGTCGGCTGCCATATTGGATTATTTTGGTATTTTGAGGCTCCTTACAGTGTGACGGACAAGCACCTCGGTGATTTATCATGTATAAGGACTTACATCAAGTGAGAAAATCTCTCAACCCAATTTTGCAAACGGGACTTCAGACATAGTCATGCACTATTTGTCTACTGTAGAATATATAGTAGATTTTGTTTGTGTCCACACATTATGCTTAATCTTTAATAATGTATCATCATTGAATCAGGGAACTATTAGTTGTGTATTTACTTACATTTATTTTCCAATGTTGTTTTATACATTGTGTCTGTATAAAGTAGGTTAAAGGGGCCTTTTCACAGATTTTGGCATTTTTTAACTTATTCATTAAATGCTTTATATCGATAAATGTAAACATTGGATCGTAACAGCTCCAGTAAAAAATCAAGAATAAAATTTAAAAAGGGAAAAGAACATTGCCCGGTCCAAGTTTCGAACCAGTGACCCCTGGAGTCCTGCCAGAGTCCTGAAGTAAAAACGCCTTAGCCTACTGAGCTATTCCGCCGAGTACACATACTTAAAGTATTTTATACCTTATATAAGCAATCTTCGTAGTTTCACAAAATTTAACGACAAAAACAGAACTCTCCAAATTATTCAATCGTTTCGCGTTGCAACGCTTTATAATTTTTAGGTTTTAAAATCGTCAAAAGATGCATATAATGGCTATATTAGACCATGGTAAATGTTCAGTATTACTGTTTCCTCACAAATATCATAACTAAAACGAAAATTTGCGAATCTGAAACAACTTTTTTCAATTTTGTCAATTTACCAAAGCGTGAAAAGATCCCTTTAATCTATATCAGTACAGATTGTAATGTTGCCCCTGTGCTACAGTGAAAAATTATAGTAAACCTGTTCATATAATGGTAAGCATTGCACTGGTAGCTGAAAGTTCATCTGATCACAACATGAGCTATTGGGTTACTGTGATGTCTGTTGTTGGTTCAAGTGTTCAGTCCATGTTACAGTTAATGCAAGCATCCATTAACTTCTTCAATCCATATCTCCTCCTGAACTGCCCGGCAGATTTAACGAAACTTCACTTTATTGTTCCTTGAGTGGTCCTCTATCAATATGTTTTCAAAACCTTCTGGTTCAGGTCAGGGGACCCAGAAACGGGTGTCATCAATGCAAACATTGAAAATATTTTCGCTTGAAACTGCCTTTGCAAATCATCTCGCCTGAAACAGCAAAGCTGTGGCTTTCATATTGTGTTTGTAGCATCTTTGTCTATAAAGTTAATTAAAACTTTACCTGAGGTAAAAACTAGCCACACCCATTTAAATAAACATAGTAGACTTTATAAGCAAAATAACTTCAATATTTTTCTTCTCTTACTGGAAAAAGTAATATGTTATATGTACCATTAGAAAGTGGTCCTCTACTAAGTTTTTTCACATAATGCCTCTGGGGCTAAATGGTTCAATATAAGTGTGGTGAAGTGAACCATTTAATAGACTTACATAGCAAGATATTTTCAAATAATGTCCCCAGTCATCGTAAAAAGCCCCATATCAACGTCTCTTAATGTTATATTACTGAGCTACAGTTTCTCGGGTGGGCGTGTAAGGATCCCCAAGGTCCTTATGTTTGAATCTCAGTGTTATTGTGTTCAAACTTAATGTGATCTCTCTCACTATGTTTGTTGCCATATGAAATTATGTTATGAGTAATTGTTTTGCTGTACTTACAAGTACTAGTTTTGTATGTTGTAGTAATAAACTGATGTTTCTGATTGTGTGACTCGAGTAAACAATGTATGCATTTTACGCTATTCATCATTTCGCGAATACCGGTATGCTCATTGTAAACTGATGTGATAGTGGTGGGCATGAACATAAAAAACAAACGCATTCACATGTATATCTCAGTAAACGAAACTCGGGGGCACTGTTCTCTAACTCCAGGTCAACTAAAAAACTGTGTGAAGTCTATAGATATTACAATGGACTTTTTCCAAACTGCTTGAAAATTGCCAAGAAGAATCGTTCTTATAATATCTTCAACAATTATTTGTCTGCTTCTTCGTTTTACGAGGGTCCTTTTGGCTATAGAAAAAATCTTGCGAACACTATAGAAGTAAAAATTTTGCTCGATTGGTCATTGTCGGCTCAGTTACTACTTACATGTACACCGGGTTCGGAAAATATACGAAAACGTACCCGGGAATTTTAACACTTAATTTTAACCGGTCGTTGCCGGCTTTTTTAGCTCACCTGAGCACGTCGTCAACATTTGCATTGTTAACTCTGTAGAGACCACATTTATTGTCCAATCTTCATGAAATTTAATCAGAAGGTTGGTCTCAATAATATCTTGGATGAGTTCGAAAATGGGTACGTTTGCTTGAAAAACATGGCTGCCAAGGGGCGGGGCATTTTTCCTTATATTGCTTTCGTAAAATCTTGTTAACACTCTAGAGGCCAAATTTATTGTCTGATCTTCATGAAACTTTGTCAGAAGATTCATCCCAATAATATCTTGAACGAGTTCGAAAATGATGCCGGTTGGTTGAAAAACATGGCCGCAAGGGGGGCGGGGCATTTTTCCCTATATGGCTATTGTAAAACCTTGTTAACACTCTAGAGGTCTCATTTATTTTCCGATCTTTATGAAACTTGCTCAGAAGATTTGTCCCAATGATATCTTGGATAAGTTCAAAAAAAGTAACCTTTGCTTGAAAAACATGGCTGCCAAGGGGCGGGGCAATTTTCCTTATATGGCTATAGTAAAATCTTGTTAACACTCTAGAGGCCACATTTATTGTCCAATCTTCATGAAACTCGATCAGAAGATTCATCCCAATTATATTTTGGACGAGTTTGAAATGATGCCGATTGGTTGAAAAACATGGACGCCAGGGGGCGGGGCATTTTTCCTTATATGGCTATAGTAAAACCTTGTTAACACTCTAGAGGCCACTTTTATTTTCCGATCTTCATGAAACTTGCTCATAAGATTTGTCCCAATTATATCTTGGATGAGTTTGAAAATGGTAACCTTTGTTTGAAAAACATGGCTGCCAAGGGGCGGGGCATTTTTCCTTATATGGCTATAGTAAAATCTTGTTCACACTCTAGAGGCCACATTTACAGTCCGATCTTCATGAAACTTGGTCAAAAGATTTATCCCAATAATATCTTGGACGAGTTCAAAAATGATGCTTTTTGGTTAAAAAACATGGCCGCCAGGGGGAGGAGCATTTTTCCTTATATGGCTATTGTAAAACCTTGTTAACACTCTAGAGGCCACATTTATTGTCCAATCTTTAAGAAAAATAGTCAGAAGATTTGTCTTATTGATATCTCGGATGAGTTCGAAAATGGTTACGTTTGCTTGAAAAACATGGCTGCCAAGGGGCGGGGCATTTTTCCTTCTATGTCTATAGTAAAATATTGCTAACACTCTAGAGGCCACATTATAGTCCGGTCTTCATGAAACTCGGTCAGGAGATTCATCCCAATAATATCTTGGACGAGTTCAAAAATGATGCCGGTTGGTTGAAAAACATGGCCATCACGGGGCGGTGCATTTTTCCTTATATGGCTATAGTAAAACCCTGTTAACATTCTAAAGGTCACATTTATTTTCCGATCATCATAAAACTTGGTCAGAAGATTTTTCCCAATGATATCTTGGATGAGTTCGAAAATGGTTTTGGTTGCTTTAAAAACATGGCCACCAGGTGCGGGGCATTTTTCCTTATATGGCTTTAGTAAAACCTTGTTAACACTCTAGAGGCCATATTTATTGTCCATTCTTCATGAAATTTGGTCAGAAGATTGGTCTGAATGAAAGCTTGGATGATTTCGAAAATAATTATGTTTGCTTGAAAAACATTGCTTCCAAGGGGCGGGGCATTTTTCCTTATTTGGCTATAGTAAAATCTCGTTTACACTTTAGAGGCAACATTTACTGTCCGATCTTCATGAAACTTGGTCTGAAGAAACATCCCGATAATATATTGGAAGAGTTCAAAAATGATGCCGGTTGGTTGAAAAACATGGCTGCCAGGGGGCGGGGTATTTTTCCTTATATGGCTATAGTTAAACCTTGTTAACACTCTAGAGGTTACATTTATTTTCCGATCTTCATGAAACTTGGTCAGTAGATTTGTCCCAATAATATCTTGTGAGAGGTGAGCGACTTGGGGCCTTTCAGGCCCTCTTGTTTCTTCAAATTGATAATGTTCATATTTATGGCAATACTCTACATTATCGAAAATCTTAACTCAAAGGAATGTTTGGACAGGTTGTGTTCAAAGATAATTTTGTTTAGTATTCCGTAGCGCGTTTTACGACATAGGATTTTGGGTTGGAATAAAACTCGTGTACATTATACCTTTTCCGGGTACGTTTAATTTTATTTTCCGTACCCGGGAAACATTTAAGTGCACCTAAAAGTACCCGAGGTACATTTAGGTAGTACTCGTACCAAATTACAAATCAAGCCACATTTTTCCCCAATCATCATGTATATTGTCTAAGTAATTTTCTTGGTCACGTTCGAAAATGGTTTAACTCTTCAAAAACATGGTCAAATCAAATTGGTCAAAATATTTCTTCTCAACGCTAAAATAATATCTTTGTACAATTATCCTCAAACTTTGCAAGAACATCTAGGATAACACGGGGTCAAAAACGGAATCCCATTTGCTAATTTAAAATAAAGCTTTTAAACACTAGTGAAAATCCATCGATTTTTCAAGCTCGAATAAGCGACTTGTTTCCAGCATAATTATGCAAATTTCAAAATATCAAAATATTTATTTGATTTTATGTCAGACTATCCGCCGTTGTGTGCAAGTGCCTCAGAAGTTCGCTTGTGCGTTAACATCCGGTGATCATCTTTGCGCTCTTACATGTGGACAATGACTTCTTGTCCACAAATTCTTTTCAACCTGCTCGCTGAGTGGCAACCCATCCAACATTGTCGATGTTTTATGTGAACACTTACATTTTTTTGGGACACGACTAGCTCTATTAAGTATTATTTCTTCAGTATTCAAAGTTTAAAGTAGTGGTTTACGTTCAGTTAAAAGTCACAAGACATATCTTGAAAAATATAATCGGCATGTATACTGATTTTGAAAACAAATGGTCAATTTTTTGGTGTTGTTGTTTTTTTCAAAGTTTTTTTTTCACCGCATGCAATGTTTGTTGTGTAGTGTATTGTGTATTTATGCATAACATGTACCGGTATATACGGTTAATCAATAAATTCACATTTCCAATGCTCTTTTATGTTGCTGGGGTTTGCACAATAAAACGAAAAACGTGTATTCATAATTAAACGTACACGTATAGTCAAAGTGTACCATTATGTTTATCGATATGAAAGTTACTGCATCAGATCTACATTTCCTCACGTGACCGGGTATCTAACATCAATACCCCATTTAAAATATAATTTAGACAAATATTATTAGCATACGGGCAAATGCTGATAGTCTATTCTAGCTTTCAGGAAATGTTTGCTGAAATGGTTAAAGCTTGTAATTCTTATGAAATGTATTGGGTTAATTTTAGACGGTGAAAATATGTTATGCTTGATTGATGGTTATACAAACCCAATACATTTATATGTTAGTGTGTCAAAATAAAACTATATATAAAGATTTTTGTAACTATGTCACTGTAGGGTGGAAAAGAGAACATCAACTAGTACATGATTTAAATTGTGTCTATTTATATTAATAAATTTAATGCATAACTTCAACTTTTTCATTTGGATCTACTAGCGAGATATTTATTCAACATTGTATTCTTAGTTCAAACCGGCTTTGCAAGTCCTCTGCAATTCCTCCTCATTTCGAACCGGTACTGCATGTCAACAGGCGTTGTTGATTGGTGTAATTTTTCGTCTACATTGTCAATTGAAATGCTATACACGTGTTAAATACAAAATCCTATGAGCAACACATTAACTCCTTCAATATATGTTCAACTAGTCATTTAAAAAACTCAATACAAACACAAGTGTGAATTGCCCGCTTTTTCGTCAAAAATTTAATATTTGATTATGGCATACGTGTAGGAGAAAAAAAAAGTTTTATCTATTTTAAACTTTGACAAGAATAAATATTTTTTAAATAAGTGTGTGCACGAATGGAAATGTAATCTTACCAGATTTGCCCTTTGAAAGCCTTTTATCTAATTTAAGCACAACATTCAAACACACTGTCCACGTCCCTGGTAAGTATATTTACTTCAAGCATGACATTCAAACACACTGTCCACGTCCCTGGTAAGTATCTACTTCAAGCACGACATTCAAACACAATGTACACGTCCCCGGTAAGTATCTACTTCAAGCACGACATTTAAACACACTGTACACGTGCATGCCCGGTAAGTATTTACTTCAAGTACAACATTCAAACACACTGTACGCTTCCCCGGTAAGTATCTACTTCAAGCAAAACATTCAAACACACTGTACACGTCACCGGTAAGTAAGCTGAGGGTTTCTTCAGAATAACTCTCAAAACGACCATTCAGTGCCGCCATTTCGTCCATTATGGCTTCCAGAGAATCCGCACTACTGACCTTGTCTTTAAGCACTTCGTCTTCTAATTCAGGTGGAATGCACAGAAATTCGCGCCCGAAAGCATCATAACAGAGAAATTCATCTGTATATATGCAACGGCTTTCTTTGCCGCGCCTAAATACTGTTGTCGGTTCTAGCAAAGAGTCGTATTCAGTTGGGGTGTAGTCATATACTAAGGCCGAACACATGCCATGGTGTCTCGGTGGGTCTAGTATGACGCCACTGCCAGGTGGTACTGCACAGTCATATGATGAGCAGCTACTTCCTTTTCCGGAATCATAAGATACAACGCGTGCGCGAGTTACGGGAGAGTTATATGTCGTACGGTCACTGCAAACGTCTCCAAGTTTTAAGTCAGACGACGGTATTTGCAATGATTCTAAAAAGAACTGATTTACTTTTGTTGTTGTTGTATCTGTTCTATAGTAAAAAATTCGCGTTTTCTCTGACATATTGTCCGGGTATGCCAGTCTGGATACAAAACACAAGTGGACATTGTTCTTTCTATGGTAACGCGATGCCAACAGTAGAATTTCGTTCGTCTGCTCAATGTTTGTGTCAATAAAGTCTTCAAGCACCACGCAGATGCACAGACACGCTTGTTTTCGCTGAACGATTTTTATATTCTTAAAAATATTCATACAAACAGTTGTGCTAGTTTGTGAAGTGTATAACTGTTTTATTTTCTCTATAAAAGGAACTGTACAAACTATGTGATCAACGAGAACGCCCGATCGGAAATTCCTCATAAAGTTGATCTTCATGTCTCGTCCAATGTCTGACATGCGTTGCCTTTCCAGAACCACAAGTCGTTTCTTGTCTACAAATATATATTTGAAAATAGACCAATAACTTTATATGTAACCGCGAAATCTTTGCAATATCAAGAAGTGACTTGCAAAACCATAAAACGAAATTTTGAAATTCAAAATAACAGACACCAGTGAAATATTAATTATTTAATTGACGCATACTGCACAGTTTTTTTTAGTTTAAAAAAAATGCGGGCGACATAAATATAGGATCTGGCACGAGTTGTCATATCATACCATATTTTATTAAACGAGTTCAGGAATTTTGTTTGTAAGCGAGCCGTTGGCGAGCTTACTAACGAATTTCCTGGACGAGTTTAATAAAATATGGTATGATATGACAACTCGTGTCAGATCTTTTTTATCACGTGCTTTTAAATGAGCAAATTAAATAAATATTTACGCAAACATAATGATTAATCCCAAATGTTGTTTACATTTCGTGACGTCGTTTTACGTTGCAACGTCATTTCAGCAAAATAACAAAATGCGATTGGTCAATAAACGAAAACTAAGCCAATGAAAACGCTTAAAAATGTTGTATTACACATGTGTAATAAAAAAAATATGTAATGGTTGTATTACATGGGAAACAGGGTAAATAGCATGTGATAAAACAAATTATGATGTTTATCATATTTAAATAAATTCCTGGTCTCCTGATAACTTTCCTTCCTCAATGACGGTCTTATAAATGAATGACTTTTACAAGAGTGTTTGAGAAACACTATGTCCCTCCCCCACAATATATTTGACCTTGAAGGAAGACTTTGACCTTTCACCACTCAAAATGTGCAGCTCCATGAGATACACATGCATGCCAAATATCAAGTTGCTATCTTCAATATTGCAAAAGTTATGGCAAAATGTCAAAGTTTGACGCATACAAACCAACAAACAGACAGGGAAAAAACAATATGTCCCCCAGTATAGACTGGGGTACATACAAAGCTCATACCGCCATGCGAAATGTCTTCTGTGTCGCCACAGTCCACTGTGAAGCCCATGCGGTGCAAAACTGCAATTGAAAGACACCAAATGTAACACTGACCTAACTAAACAATTATTAACATAGCATGAATCAGCTTAATATACCGCATTGTCGTGTGTCTATAAATTGCACATTTTGCGTTGGCAGTGACCAAACAATTACAACATACGCGTACTGTCTTGTGTTGACAATATTTTGTATTCGAAACTTAATACATATAAATAAAGACCCATACTGTTGGATAACAATTAATAAAGATTGTCCATGAATTTCTAAATTCGTAAGGCCCTCATTGGTCTGCCTAATGTGAGGACCCAGGACTCTAACATGTCAATAGTTCGAATTGTATTTATGTTGTTTTAACGATTTTCCATTTTTGGTGTGGACTTTTGGCGTGGGTGGAGGGCAAATAAGCGTGCCCAGAAGAAACCCCATCTGTCGTGCATTGTGACAACCAACTGAACCTAAGCTTACCGGAGAGCATAATGAATAGATTATTTAGTCTCGGAGCTGTATTACCAAAGAGCCCGAAAATGACCGCCACCAGCAGGCCAGATAGCGAGAAGACGATGCCAATGTCACGTGACGACGTCGTCCTGTGATTTATATTCTGTGATCCAGTGAGGCGAATGGTTTCGGTCATGTGAATAGTTTCATCAGGCACGGCTGAAAACAAGTACACAGCAGATGATACATCGTCATATAATCAGTATTATTATACATAATCGAACTTCATTCTTCGACCTTAATTATGCCATTTCAACAATTTTTACTTAAATTGATGCAAGATTGCATAATTTTATAATGTCTTGGTTTTGTTTCCCACTTAGCGTTGCAGCTTGTGTGCGTGCGTAAGATTATTAATAAGGTTAGCGCGTACTTGAGTATTTTCCGAAGTGCGTGGGTGTGAAAACGACCTGTGAATGACAAGTGTGCGTATATATTTAAGTGCGTATATATTCCAGTGTACGTGCGAATCTAAACGAAATGTTGCGCCTGTGCGTTATGCAAACGTGTGTTTTAACGTCTTTTTTCCACGAGTGCATTTAATGCGTATGTTTTATCCGGGCGTATGCGCGTATGTTTAAGATGAGTGTGATAATGCGCGTATGTATTCGAGACTCGTTGTGCGTGTGTCACTTACAGAAGGTGTATCCACGACAGGTGTTGCAGTGATTGCACCTTCCCTCGTCGTCCCGACACTGGCACCGACCGGCGTCATTGGGAAACCCGTCCAGGAGCTGTATCTGACGTCACGGTTATAGGAAGAGGAGTAATAGTGAGCCTCAATACGAATTCTAAGTGCATGTCACTATACTTGCTTGGTTAAATCTTTTAAATTGCAAGATTGTTTAAGTAGAGTATTCGTAGAGGATTCGTACCTCGCGAATTACATTGTCGTTGGCTCTGCTTGCGTAGCACATTCGACAATATCGCAGTTTTCTTTACTGCCATTTTATGCCTACTTTCAGTTTATAGGTTTAACATAAAAAGTTGAAATACGTGTAAAATTCAAATGTCTATAAATAAAGGGCATTGACAATAACGTTAAATAGACATGTTCAAATATTATTAAATGATAATTTAAAAAATAATTTTATAGATTCCAATAACAGTACAACATGTATATCAAGAAGCGACTAAATTATCATAAATATCGTTATGGATAATCACAAATCGAAAATGATGCAATAATAAAGCGTCTGTGATGAGTTATTGGTAAAAGGAAACATAAATATATATGTATCGCTCACATAGACTTGCATTCACAAACTGTTTTCTTGGAATTGTAATAATATATTCTTCTAAAATAAATCCACACAGAAAACGAGAAAATATACTTCGCTAGTCTAAACACAACATACGTATTTTGAACATATTAGGGGGCTAAAAAATTATATTCTTCTATACCCACCAGTTCTATTTAAATAAGAACAGCCTGTTTATTATAGTTAAAACGGCGTTTGTATTTTAATTGCAACAGCATAACAATAACACCGGCATATTTTGATTCAATTAGGTTAATATGTGTACGTGCATATACTATTGATGCAATTAACACCTTTATTTGTACTTACATCAAAACTGTATGTCCCTGGCAAAACTCCGAAATATGTATACGAAGTCTGTAACATAAATTGCGTAATATTTAACATCCGATATATTCCTTCTATATGACCTGCTAAGTTGAGCATGAAAAACAAACATTGCACTCATGCAGTGGAACATGAAAGGTAGATCGCGAGTATTCGCATATTTCGGTTAATTATTGTTGTCGGTTAGTTATAATGTTTAAATTAGGTTGACATGTAAAACACGTTTTATTTAATGTATTAAGAATAAGCAACATATTCGTTATATTAAGAGCATCATCTTTTCAACATTTTGAATTGAAATGACAGATAACGTTGACAAACCTCGTTCTGAATCTTCGCCGTATCGACGTGAAGACCACTTGATCGTATGACGTAATCAGAAATAGGGAACGGTGCCGCCTCGAAACGGATGGTTAGTGTCTTATTGATAACGTCATAGATGCCATAGAAACTTGATGCATTCGGACACCACACGTTAGAGCTGTTCGGTCGTTCTGAAGACGTTAATGCAATGTCACTAATTATGATTCAATATGCGTTTGCCGAATTTATGTGAACGAACAACAAGTATGAATGTGCAACACGAGACGTCTGCAGAGTTCCCGCTTTCTCGGAAATATATTAAGCTAACTTACCATATTAAGTTGCAATTCTTATTCGATGTTGTATAGAGTTTTACTTAGGAATTGTAACCAAATGAAACAATCCACAGCCGCATTTCTAATGTGTAGAGCCATTTTGGTATAGCAATTGCTAAATCACCGAATAACAAAGTAGGCCCTACGTATTGTTAATTTGCGTTGTAAAAACTTATAAGACACCGACGAGTTCAATTTTGTTCAATTTAAAGTGTCTGTATTCAAAAACTTCATCAGGAAATACTTCTTGTAAATGAATGTCATGAATCTCTGAACATTTTCTTAGGCCTTTTGTTCCATCGAGTGTGAGAGAAGGTATGTACACTTCTGGAAAAACAAACGGTCGCCTCATACTATGGTTTTCTGACTCATTAAACTTGGTCCTTTAAAGCGAATTGCCGGATTAAAAATCCGTGGGTCGCGGGTTCGATTTTAGGCCCGGTCACAAAACTTGTGCTCGGATAGGTAATAACGTAATTTGTACAACAATTTCCTACAAAATGACAGCCGTGATGTGTCTGAAATAACTGAAAAATCCAAACGAACAACATACCGCACTTGGTGGTGGAGACGTTGAATTCCACTGTCTCCTCGGAGGTCAACGACGAGGGCAGCGTGCTCAGGTACACAAACACATGTGTATCTCTTGACAACGGGTAGAACTCGCCCCGGAACGTCGACTGAAAGTGAGGGAATAACGTTGTAACCTGAACGTGTTCATGGTTCCACTGACTTTAAACAAGGCCGTTAATCACAAGCGCCACTTTTTTAGATGCATTAATAAACGAGCCAATGCTATGTCCGAGGTTGCGATGGATCGGATATGTTTGAAATTCACGGATAATTGTACTGGTTGACCACCGGTAGGTTTTATATGTTTTATAGCATATTTCTAGTTATTTTAAAAATCGGGCAATTTAGTGAAATTTAGTGAAGATACATTAATCAACTTATATACAGAAACATACAAACACAACCCATATGGAAATGTGAGGACATTTTTAAAGTTTTGACACGGTGAAATAGTAAAAGCCAATCAATGTATTTTGCCTGCGTGATGAGCAAAGTTCCACTCAATTAAATCGATAAAGACACCACACGATTACGTTGAACATTGAGACATTTACTTCCGTTTTATCCATATGTTATTAAGCTATAAAAAGCTTTAAACAAGAGGCTTATTAAGGTTAAAACACAAAAGTGGATCAAGAATAGATCATGAACAGATGCAAACGGCCGTTCACTGAAACCCCTTAAGTTGTTCAACATTTAATTTATGTTACAAAGTCAAGCGTTTTTGTAACGACTCAAATAATACATTCGACAATGGAAGTATGCAACTTACAATATAAGTCCAGGAAGCAGAATGCGCAGAAACCGTGTAATAAAACATGTCACTTTTACATAGTTAGAAATGTTCGTTGGCGCCACATACTGTTCTTAGCGCCACCTGCTTGGCATTGGCTCCATCCGCGAATTGAAAAAAAACATCCGGTCCTTAGCGCCATCTCGGAAAGAGGCATTTGCTCGGTTTAAATGCATCTCAAAAAGAGGTGGCGCCCGTGATCAACAACCGTGTGCAAAGTAGCAAGTAGTTACCGATTAAATAAACTTGCTTTAATATCAAAAAAGAACAGTCTTAAATAGCATCACACATCTTGGCCGAAATATCATAAGAACAAATCGAGGGGTGAAAGCGAACCAGCTCTAAGTGCATTTTTCAAAATTTTACAGGAGAAGGTTAAAACAGTATCAAATAAACACAATAAACTATAAAGGCTTTATATTTTCAAGTTTGATAGAGAATATTCTGTTTTAATCACATTTTTAACAAACATTTTTGAATTTTCAGAAACAAAAAAGTTATTTGAAAGCATGTCACTTCGACCCTTTTCGCATCGCTTCACACTTTTTGCACTTGGCGTTAAGAGCGAAACAGGTCTAAGTGATTTTTAACCTAACTTAATTAATCAGTTTACAGTATTTATTATATATAAAAATATTTTTTTCTATATTGAAAATAATAATATTGCAAAAAATGGCACTTAGAACCTTTTCGCACTGAATAAATACTTTTTTCAACTTATTTTTAAAAGCGAAAAAGTTCTAAGCGACATTTAGTGACTTGAAAAAGTATTGAAAATTCGCACTTAATGGCAAATATTTGAAATTGAATACTTTGAACATTTGTATAAAGGTATTTTTAAAATATTTTTGAAAAAAAAATACTTATAGCCATTTTTGCTCTAAACAGATAGCATAAATATATTGTTTTTATATAATTTAATAATGCTTAATATTCTATATGTCAATTGATGTTAGTTTATTCTTAATATTCATTTTTTGCATATGTTTTTTGTCTTAACATAGGAGATGTACAAAAGTATTCTGTTAAATGTCTCAAAAACATTAAAAAAATGTTTTGAATTCACAACATACAATAAATAATAAGAATTTTTTGTTGTGAGTGTGACCAACAATCAGTAACAAGTTAGAAATGGTTCATTGGGGAAACTTCTGTGATAGTACCATACGTTCATTCATTCCTTTCTGATTTTTTATATATAAGGTGTAGTTTTCAATTAATTTTGCAACATTCTATCATTATTTGTGAAATTAATTCATGCTTTGGCAGATATTTGGCGTATTGTGTAGGCCTAAGCAATGTCATTATACAATAAAATTTATACCAAAGTAATGAACAATTTTATATTGAAATGTAATATTTCATTTAACATCAAAACTATTAGTTAAGTGCATTCTTAGTTTTACTTACAGTAAATGCAGTATGTTTTGACATTTTTATAGAAAGAACACAATCAGAAGTCAAGCACACAACAACAACATGCACCATCAAACTTTTTCCACTGAACACTAGTATTAGCATGGTGCTATACATGTACGTCAGATGAACCGTAAAACACATAGTTACTTGAGAAGGGGCTTTTCCATTGGGATAACTGAACTGTTATCAGGCAATTATTAGGCATGATAATCAGGCATGATAATCAAATGATCATGATTGGTATACATTTACATCATTCAGTTGTTTGATTTCAACTGAACAGAATTGTAACCCTCTGATGAACAACCACTGGCACACATAGCAAAACACATCACTCCTAAATCGTTACTTATTGTTCATCATCTACTGACACAGAAACAAAGCAAATCACATCACCCATAAATGGTTACTTATTGTTGTACATTCACTGGCACAGATACCAAGCAAATCGCATCACCCCTGAATGGCTTCTTATTGTTATACATTCACTGGCACAGATACCAAGCGAATCGCATCACCCCTGAATGGTTACTTATTGTTGTACATTCACTGGCACAGATACCAAGCAAATCGCATCACCCCTGAATGGCTTCTTATTGTTGTACATTCACTGGCACAGATACCAAGCAAATCGCATCACCCCTGAATGGCATCATATTGGTGTAGATTCACCGGCACATATACCAAGCAAATCGCATCACCCCTGAATGGCTTCTTATTGTTGTACATTAACTGGCACAGATACCAAGCAAATCGCATCACAACTGAATGGCTTCTTATTGTTGTACATTCACTGGCACAGATACCAAGCAAATCGCATCACAACTAAATGGCTTCTTATTGTTGTACATTCACCGGCACACCAAGCAAATCACATCACTCCTGAATGGCTACTTATTAACCACTGGCATCCACTGGCACATAAAGTAAGCAAATCACATCACTACTTAATTGGAAACTAACTGATTAGCAATCACCGACACAGATACCAAGTTAATCACATCACTCCAGAATGGACATTAACTGATTAACATCTACTGGCACAGATACATGTACTACGCAAATCACATCACAACATAACTGAAACTAACTGATTAACAACATTTGACACATATTCCACCCAAATCACACCACTCCTGAATGGCAACTTACTGATCTACATCCATAAGGACACTTACAAACCAAATCTCATCACACCAGAATGGTAGCCAACTGATTCACAGTTTATTTTCAGAGTTTCCTAAAAATTCATGTCTTTCCAGAAAAGTATTTAGTTGACCAACTAATTCACATCTCACCTCAGAAACAAATTCAGTGTTGGTAAATACCATAATATCAACCAAATTGCTGTCAAGTTTTTTTATTTATATATCATTACTGTTATGTTTAACTGTCTTTTTGATGTTGTATACAATAAACTAGGTATTAGGTAATTCTGAGAGAAGTATACAAAGATTTCAGGTATAAGCAATTTAACAATTACACAACTTAATATTCAAACTATGATCACTTTACCGTAATAGTTTTATTCTTCTTGTTTTCTAAAACAAGATATTGTGCATTAAGAAATTAGGCAGAGCTCAGAACAAATTAAGGCTCACATCTCTTTGAAATTCATTTCAAATTAAACTAGCTTTTCTGCAATTATGCTTCATAAATTATGGATAAATAAAACAGAATGTTAAATAGCGTTTCAATGCTTATTAAAGTGTCAACAAAGTTAATTATTAATGTTACACATGAAAAGAATAATTTAAGCAAATTAGTAAATATCCAAATCCAGTGCGAAAAAGATCTAAGTGAACAATTTTATCAATATTTGTTATTAGTTTTCATCAATTACAAAAATATTATCTGTTCTGGAGGTTTCCAAAATACAAATTTATTATTTTTTGTAAATATATTCCTCAAATATTGATAAAAGTTTCATTTAGAATTTTTCTTAATGCTTACTACATGAATGCGAAAGAGCTCTAAGTAGCACTTAACTGCACATAGAACTTTTCGCACTAAAAAATATATTTAATTTCACTTAGAGCTTTAGGACAAATTTCTATTTTACTTGTTATTTGATTGCCTGGAACTAAGATATTTTAATACATGATGGGCATGGGTGTTGCGATACAAAATATACAAAAAAGTCATTTTGTGAAAAAATGTCAGTTAGAGCCGTTTCGCTTTCACCCCTCGAAATAAAGTGTTAATAAAATAATTGAAACGACAAACGACGGGGATCATAAAACCGCAGCATGACCACATTCTGCCCAGGTGAGGTAACGATAAGAAAGTGCGAAAAGTAAACAGCACTGTATAAAACTTACTGATTCATATGCGTATATAAAACGATACATTGATAAATAGACTTAGGTAACTACGTACGTTCCCATTTTCCCGCGTCACCTGGGCGGCGAGTCTGATGACGTAGCAGCTGGATCGCCACCAGTTCTCCTCCACGCGGATACCGAACCCCTTTAGATGCTGCGCTCCGGCTACCATGGTAACGAGACACATGGTGTATTTAGACGGTCACACATGAGAATATCATTTTTTTATACTTGTCTAAGTATTGAATATCTTTACGGTAGTCTGTTTAAAAACAAATTTAATGTAAATTTAGTATTATTGTTGTGTCATTCCTTTACAGAGTGAACGAGTAATCAGAGATGAATTTACTTCAAGTTTCTTGATGGAGAGTAAGTTGGTTCCTTTTTCCTAGTTCCTTATTCCTTATTCAAAAAAGGAATAAGGAAATGTTCCTTATTAAATCTTAACATATTTGATATAGGGCTTTAAAGAAAAATAATGCATACATTTCTTAAGTAAATTAAATTCAAATAACGCGAATACATTGACTTTATGTATTACATATTCATGTTTCTTCTTTGCGCATGCATAGGATTTCTTGTTTAAACCGAACCGATATTTTCTAAATCGAATACTAATCCACAAAACCTAAATCATATAACATTATTTTATATGTATGAGATAAATAAGTGCAATATTGTACACTTGTGCAATCAAAACACGTTTATTCATCTCACAGTTATCTGGAATGCCCCACTCCATAATGACCCCGGACTGGTTGACCTGCTCGTTGTCAAGGCGACAGAACGGGGTAAGGCGAACGCGCGCCACCCTGGGTGGCGTCCATTCAGAGAGGTTGTACAGGTCGGGGAAGGCACGCGCCAGGGAAACCTTTGTGCAATCTGCGAAAAAAATGAATCGTATTACCAAAGCTTATTTCAATTAATTTATGGAAAATCTTCAAATTTCTAAAAATCTCTGGACAGTTCGTGTTGATATCGCTAAACATTACACATCTTTAAACAAACAAAAAGGTGCAATATTATTATCGTGTCAATTTTAAGTGATATTATGGACATTTTCACTGTTGAATTGAGCTGAAAAGAATTAACAGGTCAAAAGAGTAAGTTAAAATGTGGTTACTGACCAATTATCTTCAACTCATCTTGCTATCAGTTGTTTATAAAAAATATATTTTATATTATATATTTTACGTGACCCACCCAGTCCTATAAGCCGAAATGATCCGTAAAACAAAATGGTGTCTTTGTGTCGTATAAACGAATCTGCACTAAAACTAAATTTAGGTTCGCATTGTACATGCGTGATCAGTTGTCAAACGAAAGTACGGTTGATATTCAAATGCATTATTTTTCTCTTTCCGGGATATTGCTTTAGTATGTTGATGCTGCATTAACAAATGTAAGTGTATATGAAGTGAAAACACCAAAAAAAAAACGGTTGCGATAGACACCTATTAACTGTTAGATGCCCATAATATCACTTTAAACGAAGATAATACCAATTCAGAAGAGACTATTTTAACTGATGTTCACCATTTAAGTACAACATTACGTAAGATTGCGTGTGTGTATTTCAGAGTTTATTTACAGGTCCTACTGGCCTCTTCACGAGGTTATAGTAGCCCGACCTGCCCCTGTGACCTTTCAGGGGAGAAAGATTAATAAAGAGCCAAAGTAGGTCAAATTTACCCCGGTTTCCCGGGTATTCGCCAAAGAAATAATTTAGATCCAAATAGACCAGTGCACGGTGGCCAATGAGACCTTAATGTGCACTGGTAGTTAGACATTCTCAAAAGACAAATTCATGTCTGAACGCAGCACCGCTGCAGCACACAGCTCCGCCTTTATGGCCCACTTGTTGTCATCAGCTGTCGTCTTCATCCCCGAGACGGTTTCCCCAGCGCGTTGAGCGCACTAGGTACCGCCGCCTCGGGGTCCCTCTTTAAAGCCACCCCCTCGATGTTCTTGGGTTCCCCCCTGGCGCAGAAGCGCAGGACCCAGGTCCGTCCCGTATGTCCCCCACACTGGTGGTCTTGCTGTCCCGCCGTCCCCGGCCCTCTTCAGACGGGACCTCTGGCAGGTCCGGGCCGGCGAACTCTCGACGATAAACAGCGGGTGACAAGTCCGCTGCATCTTGGAGAAGACAGCAATCCCAGCAGTGTGGAAGACGTCCGGCTCGAGGGTGACGGACTCTGCTGGATTAGCAGAGCCACCCGCAGAAGTTCCCCTCTATAAGGAAATATGTACAGGTGAGAAAATCTTCTGCGGGCGACTCTCGCCGCGTAAGATTGCTCGTGTGAGTCTTGTTAATATATCTACCGACCCAAGCAGATTTTTACATTAAATGACCCATCTTATTAAACATCTTAAGGCCTCTAAGGGCGTTAGTATACTTTTTCAAATCATGCGTGATAATTTTTTTAGACTTTGTATTTATTTCTTTTTACTTGTCTTTGGTTCGTTAGATATTTTATTGTTTATTTCTTTAATAACAGGCAGATGCTGACCAATAATGGTTATTATTTAAAGCACACAATTCTGTCCGTATGAATGCACGTAGTGGCAAGTTACCTTTTCGTACGTACTTGGACACGAAATGCTTTGCTATGAAACAACATGAACATGCATATACATTGCAAGCAGTATCAATTTCGGTTTGCAAATCAGCGCTTAAGGATTACTGCTGCATTAAATCGTGCAATATTTGCTTCATTAAGTCCGTTTATTTCGCAGAAACAAGTCAACGCGCTGAAGGCATTGCAGTTGTTCGCTCTTTGTATGTAAATTTAATATTACTAACAGTCACAGGACATGGTTTATTTGTTTTCAATATATACAATAGACATACCGGCCATGAGTATACATGATCACAACATATAACATATATAAAGGCATGACATGTGATCAATATTGAATTTCATAAGTTGTTAAATAAAGTATCAATACATGAAAAGGTCTAGGGCACATCTTTTTTTTGGTTTACAACATTTGGAATCTATTTCACAATTAATTAATTAATAATTATAACGATAACATCGAAAACAACAATACGAATATACTAGAGAGCGAGAAATCAAGTTTGGGTAATGCATTATATACAATAAATCATAATAATATTTATACATGTTTCTTTCACTAAATGCTTTATGAACATACATAGCTAAGTTTATGTTGGTACTTTTATTATCCGATTGCATTATTTCAATAAATTATATCATGTTTGGTCTTTTCCAGTAATATTTATTCATATACAATTTCCTTATATTATCATATAATGAACATTCTAATAAAAAATGATATTCATCCTCAAGAACATTGAAATGTTGACATTTTCTATCTAACATGAATTTCGACTTTTTAATGTAGGCCAATCAAACGGCCACGAAAAAAACTCAAACTCTAATGTAATTTAAATTTTAAATGTCTACAGAGGTGAGATTTTGCACACACACACAAAAACACCAAGGAGGAAAATGACATTGATTTACAATCTCTGATTTAATGCAGGATT